>NC_059300.1:29420234-29435234 GCF_017591435.1 Portunus trituberculatus
GCAAGAGGGAGGGCGTGGGAGGAGAGATTGGAAAGCCACATTTGCTTCCATTAGAGGGAATAGTATGGAGAGAGAGAGAGAGAGAGAGAGAGAGAGAGAGAGAGAGAGAGAGAGAGAGAGAGAGAGAGAGAGAGAGAGAGAGAGAGAGAGAGAGAGAGAGAGAGAGAGAGAGAGAGAGAGAGAGAGAGAGAGAGAGAGAGAGAGAGAGAGAGAGAGAGAGAGAGAGAGAGAGAGAGAGAGAGAGACAAGACACACAAACCAAAAGATAAAACAGACACTCAGAAAGACAAGTAAGAATTTAATCATAATATTTGAAAAACAAAGAGAAAAAAAAGACGGAAGAGGAAACAGCAACGTACACACACACACACACACACACACACACACACACACACACACACACACACACACACACACACACACACACACACACGCCGGGCCCTTTGATAAGACACGGTGGCAAGGAGAAAAAAAAGCCACTATGAATATAAATGAGGGAGGAATGGATGTTTAAATGATGGGTGTTGAAATTGAGTTTGAGGTACTTTGAGCTGCGCCACCTGAAGAAATACTTATCGTTCGGGGTGGAGTGGCTATTGTGGGAGAGAGAGTAGAGAGAGAGAGAGTGGTTGAAAGAGAGAGAGAGAGAGAGAGAGAGAGAGAGAGAGAGAGAGAGAGAGAGAGAGAGAGAGAGAGAGAGAGAGAGAGAGAGAGAGAGAGAGAGAGAGAGAGAGAGAGAGAGAGAGAGAGAGAGAGAGAGAGAGAGAGAGAGAGAGAGAGAGAGAGAGAGAGAGAGAGAGAGAATAATCCCTTTATTCTTATGGGGCAAATTATGTAAAGGAAAATATGGGGACACGATAACAGAATCTCAACTCGACGTGTATCCTGAGAAATGTAAACACACACACACACACACACACACACACACACACACACACACACACACACACAGAGAGAGAGAGAGAGAGAGAGAGAGAGAGAGAGAGAGAGAGAGAGAGAGAGAGAGAGAGAGAGAGAGAGAGAGAGAGAGAGAGAGAGAGAGAGAGAGAGAGAGAGAGAGAGAGAGAGAGAGAGAGAGAGAGAGAGAGAGAGAGAGAGAGAGAGAGAGAGAGAGAGAGAGAGAGAGAGAGAGAGAGAGAGAGAGAGAGAGAGAGAGAGAGAGAGAGAGAGAGAGAGAGAGAGAGAGAGAGAGAGAGAGAAACCTTACCCTGGTCTGCATGTTGGTTGACTTATCCGGCAGAAGGAACACCCTGACGTAGGAATCCACAGCGGCGTGAGGATCAGGCCCTACCAACTCACGCCCCTCCACCACCACCACCTCCAGATCCGCCGTGTCCCTTCAGAAGGAGAGAGAGAAAAAAAAGAACAGTTAGAATCAAGCAAGAAAGAATAACACAGACATACTCTAAACTCACCTCGCCTTCTTCAGGAGTGGCATGGCTGGAGGGAATCAGGAAAACGAGTACATCATTAGAGACAAATAAAACACACCCACTTCAGTTTACGGTCAGAGTTAGAGAGGCAACACAAAGGTAAACTCTCGAAACGCACCGCTAAGTAATTGTTTTTTAATCTTCTACTGCCTGTGTTTCTATTCCCAAGAGTGACAAGACTGGACAGAATGAGAAGCGAATACTACTACATCGGTTCAAGGGGAGAGAAGGTATAGAGAGGTGAGACTGGGGTAGTTAAGGCGTGTCAGAAGAGAATATAGGAGTATGTGGGGAGGTGGATGCTGGAAATCAATCTACATGGCAGGAGAGAGAGAGAGAGAGAGAGAGAGAGAGAGAGAGAGAGAGAGAGAGAGAGAGAGAGAGAGAGAGAGAGAGAGAGAGAGAGAGAGAGAGAGAGAGAGAGAGAGAGAGAGAGAGAGAGAGAGAGAGAGAGAGAGAGAGAGAGAGAGAGAGAGAGAGAGAGAGAGAGAGAGAGAGAGAGAGAGACTTAAGGGAAGGTTTACAAGTGAAGTGAATGAAGACATACTTGTAATAAGGGAAGTAGAGAAGACCCAACACGCTAAAGACGCTTGATCCGCTGTTGTTTCTGAGTAATGTAGCAGACTTGGAGATTAAACCCTTCAGCACCATGACGTTCTTCCATATTCATTCTGGTTAATTTTTGGCGATTTTATACAGCTACAGAAACTTATGTAGGGTGATTAAAATAGTGAAGAATGTGGCCATTAATCTTCTGACCTTCATAGACTCTTCCTTATGTCAGTGAATTAGTTTATCGTACACAAATCTCAAGGTAAAAATGCGTCCCAGTACTGAAGGGGTTAATGGATAGGAGATGTCACAGTTAGTCAGCACGGTACTCACGAGGCGCCACACCTTCCCAGCAAGCAGTAAAGAGTAGCAGCAGATGTACACGCCGTTTCAAAATACAGCAATATGTGAATTTATCTTTTAACCCCTTGAATACTGGGACACATTTTTACCTTGAGATTTTGTGTACGATTAGACCATTTTATCTATACAAGGAAGAGTAAATGGAGATCAGAAGATTAATGGCCACAGTCTTCACTATTTAATCCCCCACATGAGTTTCTGAAGCTGTATAAAATCACCAAATAGTAACCAGAATGAATATGGATACGCGTCTTAGTACTGAAGCGGTTAATTGTTTCCTTGAAGGATTGGCGCTTTCAGTTCACCATATAACTTGCACTTGCTTTAGGATCTCTTTTCAATATTAACCAGCACTTCATTTTGGACATCCTACAATTTTCTTTTCCTTTAGGACTGTTTTCTTTACTGACACTTAACCTCTTCAGCACCATGACGCGTTTTCATATTCATTCTGATTATCATTCGGCGATTTTACACAGCTTCAGAAACTTATGTGGGGAATAAAATGGTGACAACTTTGTGCATTAATCTTCTGACCCCGTAAAGCCTTCCTAATGTAAATAAAATCGTCGAATCGTACCGAAAACTCGTGGTAAAATTGCGTTCCGGTACTGAAGGGGTTAAGTCGGTCCTTCATTTAACTCTTCCTTTAGTTCGAACACTTCTACATATAAAGTGCTACCTAGTCCTTAGTCTCCTCTCTTTACTAAACAACAAAAAAAAAACATTCCCGTCGCCATCCCTAACACATCATTTCATTTTTCATAATCTGTTCCTTCTACACGTCAGTCATCTGCAGGCGCCTTTCCTCCACACCTTGGTAATAACACGGCAGGTGAAGACATTTTCGAGTACTGAGTGACGCTTGGGAGGAAATTAACGTGAGCCAAGACGGAAGGAAGGTGTAATAATAGAGGATGAGATGATGGTGGTGGTGGTGGTGGTGGTGTTGGTGGTAGTGGATGAGAAGCATAAGTACAATGACGCAGTGATGGTAGTAGTAGTAGTAGTAGTAGTAGTAGTAGTAGTAGTAGTAGTAGTAGTAGTAGTAGTAGTAGTAATACAGGCTTTTCCTAAAACAATCTATCTCTCTCTCTCTCTCTCTCTCTCTCTTACAGTAATGTGTTGTGAAGTGAGTCAGAAATCCGTCACTCATCTCTCACTCATGTCTTTCCTTCACTCATTCGCGTCACGTCTTCCTCGCCACACTGAAAACTCTGTCACATTCCCGTCAGTCAGCTGGTCACACACACACACACACACACACACACACACACACACACACACACACACACACACACACACACACACACACACACACACAATAAAGGATGTTTAAACTGACACTTAAACACTTAAACACACAAGAAAGAGGGAGAAAATAAAGAATATCCAACACTATCTATACTTTTGACTCCTTAACGATTCCTCTCTCTCTCTCTCTCTCTCTCTCTCTCTCTCTCTCTCTCTCTCTCTCTCTCTCTCTCTCTCTCGCCATGTGGACAGCTTCTCTCTTTACGGGCAAAGATCAAGTTTATTGTTTGGTTTTACTGTCCAATAAAGAGAGGGAGGGAGAGAGAGGGAAGGAGGGAAAGAGTGGGATAAAGGAATGGAGAGAAGAGGGAAACATACGGAGAAATTGCCTTCTCACACACACACACACACACACACACACACACACACACACATGAAGCTCACAAGCCGTGGTACAGAGGAACCATGCGTGCTTTGGGGTCCGAGAGGTCTCCAAGCGCACGGGTTCGAATCCTGTCCACGGTCCGAGTGTAGGTTGGGCTTCCTCATTCGGGGCAAGTTTCCTAGCGGGTGGGCTTTGAGATAGGGGTACCCCCAAAAGTATCCCCTTTAGTCCATAAATTCCCGTGAAAAGCCCACATGGTATAAAAAAAAAAAAAATGGTCTCACTTAGTCTCCAAACGCTTACTATTTTGTGTTAGGCGCTGCAAAAATTTCATTCACACCAAGAAGGATCAGATAAAGAACAGTTGTGAGTACATTAGAGGGGTGACACACGCGAGAGTCCCTAAGAACACTACTATTTCAAATTCTTAGTGCAAAATCTACTGCTTTTCTTCCGCCTTTATTTTCTTCCTTTCTCTTTTCTCCTCTTCCTCATCCTCGTCCTATCCTGACGTTTGAGTGACACACCAACGCTCACTGCTCAACCCTGGCACGCACGTTTATGCCTTCAATGTACTCAACCGTTTCTATCTATCTCTCACTCCAAGACGCTGACAGTGATGTGTCAACGCCCACGTCACACAAGTCACGCGCCACTTTACTCACGGCCCGGATCAGAAAGTTGAGCGCTGCAAGGCGATCCAAACGGCGGTACTTGTTATAGCCACCAAGTTTTGCGGCATAAGTTGTCCTTCACTTGAGCCGGGCTGGTAATTATCAACTTTGTGTCATTACCGCGTTTTTCATCCCCGTACTATGAGGTGATTTGGCGCGGCAACGTCTTAACCCAGAATGATATGGTGTGGAATTTTTTTTTTCTCTTGAGTCATTAGTTATCAACCTCTTCGCTGACATAGGCAACAAACGCAGGAACAAAGCAGTACAAAACATAATTCAGTGATGAAACCCAGTACGAATTATTTACAAGCATATTTTCCCTCACATATTAACCAATTAAGAGAACATTTATAAATACCCACAATAAAGAAAAGAAAAGGAAAAAAACTGTCCATGGTACTAACCAATTCACCTCTTCATTTCAAAATCATGACAGCATATATATTTTTTCATTTGTTATTAACATTTTTGCTGACATAATAACTTACAGTAACAAAACACTATATAAGGTCTTTAGCATCGCCGACAAGAAAAAAGAAAGAAAATGTCAAAAGAATGAACCTTCCTTCGTTACTGAACACATCAAAGCAATATGCAAAGGTAACATCATTAAAACATTGTAAAGCCTTTACGAAAGAAGAGGAAAGAAAAAGGCACTAAAATATCAGGCTTTCCACTTCTTATCCAGCGTGGTAATAGGAGATGGGTATGACGTAAACAAACATTTAAGCGTGGCATTAAAATAACCTACAAGAAAAATAAAGGAAAGGGATAAAAACCAACAGCCTTTCACTTTTTAGCGCAGGTATAATACTGGAAGATGGCTGTAGCATAAAATGAAGTCTTGGCGTGGTTTCTGATAAAGGAAAGATCAATGAGCACCTGAAGGATTACCTCTTGACTGTTATGGCTTCTCTCAGCTGTTAGTAATAAAATGGTCTGGTGTAAATTAACACTAAAAATAATAAAAAAAGACAGTCACAGCAAAGGTGATCAAATGTTTAGCTTCTTTAATGCACCTAGTTTAATATTTGTGGATAAACTGAACATAACATAATGGAGAGTGCAAGAACCCGTCAGCCACACATATGGCAGTCCCTGTTTGGCATAATTACTTTAGATTACTTAAATAAAACCAGTCATAAGCAGCGAAAAAAGTTAAAAAGTTAATGACAGTCTCTCAAAATAACCCTCTTTTGTTACCATCCAGGAGCGAGGCAATGTTTTCCAGACGCGACCCCAACTAACCTCCTTCCTGGAACCTCATATTCCTGGAACAATAAGTTCAAAAGACGGCTGCTGTGTGTTGTAGTTTTTCTCCCTTCCGCTTATTCTCCCATATTACGGAATCACTCTAAGTACAGCGTCTCCCACGACTCCTCCATGGTGACGGTGGTGACGGTGGTGACGGCGGTAAGGATGCCAGCCACCATAACGAAGGTTTCCATGGTGACGCCATCGCCAGAAACACGTCAATACTGAGTGGTGGGCAAACCATGAATAGTGAAACCCAGCGCGGGGCAGCGGGCGAAAATAAAAAGGCTAACGCATGCTTTGATTGATCGCAGGAAAACACAGACCACAAGAGGACTACATAAACAGGAGGATGCATAGATACGTGTAGGATATTGTAGAGAAAAATAGTAGGGTATGAGGAAAGAATATAGAAGGAAATTACAGCATAGGCGCCTGACTGATAGCAGGAAAAATACAAACTACAAATGGATTACATAAACAGGTGTGTGGATACGTGCATTGGATATTGTGTAGGAAAAGGATTGAATATATGTACAGATATTAGTATAAGAGGAAATACAACGTTAGGTTTAGTGTATAAATAGGAGTATGAATGAAAAGTCGCATAAGGAAAGAATATAATACGCAGAAAATACACGGAAGAAGATAATATGCGTAGAGAAAATCCTGAGCAGAGTTCAGTATAAAATAGGACAATAAACTCTTCTTCCTACTTAATTTCTTCCAAATAAAATTCTTTACTTTTTTTCTCAACTCTTTTTTTTCCTTTTTAATTCACTTAATTCAAATTCTCTCCTGCCTTTCTTACTTTCTTTTCTTCTTTAGTTTCTTTCTTCCCTTTCTTCCATTTTTCATTTTCTCTTTGATTTAATTTTTCCTCCCTTCTTTTCTTTACTTCTCTCCCTTTTCTTCCTTCTCCTCGTCCTCTACTGACCCATGTCTCTCTACATTATCCTCTTCCGCCTTCGCCTTCGCCTCCTCCTCCTCCTCCTCCAGTTATATCAATCATTCCTCTTCTTGTATCACATTTTCCCACTTACAAAGCTTAAAAACACGAATAATGATACACAGATCCTGAGAGAATAGACAAATGAAATACTGGAGTGGTTATGATGGGGAGGATGAAAATACTGACTCTAAGTAAAGAAATAAGAAACAAACACCACTTCAGGATGAGGTCAACGCAAGGCAGCAGCAGCAGCAGCAACAGCAGCAGAAGCAGCAGAGGAGCAGCGAGAGACATGAAGGATCAAAGAGCAGAATTGTATGATATCGGCACAAAAATACCACAGGAAGAACATCAATGAAAACTGTCCATACATCTGTCTGTCTGTCTGTCTGTCTGTCTGTCTGTGTATGTGTGTGCGTTTTGTATGTATTATTTGTTTGTCTGTCAATCCTTCTATTTATCTTTTTGTCTGTTCTGGCTATCTTTCTAAATGTCTGTTTTTTAAATTTTAATATTTGTTTGTCTATTTATGATTCTGTTTGTTGGTCTGTCTATCTATCTATCAAGCTATCTATGACAGTGTTTAGCCAATAAATCAATTAATTCTCAATCAATCAATCTATCCTATATCAACGAAACAATCTCTTCATCTACTAATCTCTATCTGTTAGAACATTCGTATATAAACACACACACACACACACACACACACACACACACACACACACACAAACACAAGAAAAAAAAAATAAAAAAATCGAGACAATACAAGAAAAGGAAGAAAAACACATCATAGCCTCAGTGCATGGTTTGTGTGACTCGATGAGCGGCGAGCAGAACAGGACAGGCAGCAGGGAGAGGCAGAGCTTTGGTGCGTCCAGGGATGTGAGCGGCGAGCGGCGTGCGATGCTATCACTGTTATGACCGGGCAGCGCTACACGGCGGCCGCACATTGAGGGCGAGGTGGGGTATTTTCAGTGAGTGCGAGGCCGGTTATTTATAAGGCGAGATCAATAATGCAAGTAAGGCAATGTGACGCGGGGACGGTGGGCGTGACGGACGTGACGGGCTGACGTGCTAGCTCCTGACGGTTTAAGACAGGGAATTAGATTGGCAAGAATGAGGGGAGGAGGGGAAAAAAGAGGCTCGGATTAGGGGAAACAAGGCTGATAATGGAGAGAACAAAGGTATAGGGAGTAAGGAACAAGGCTGGGAAAGAAAGAAGACACGGTAGGGGAGAGAAGGAACTAGATTGGAAAAGGGAGGGAATAAAGCTCGGAAAAAGAAGACAACGACACTGAAGATTTAAGGGAAAAGACCCAAAATGGAAAGAAACAAAGTTATGAATGAAGAGAAAAAGGAAAAAAAAAACAAGCCTAGAAAAAAAGAGGGAAACTAGAAATGGAAGGGAACGAAACTAAAAAAAGAAAAAACTACAAAAAAAGAAGAAACAGCAAAACTAGAAGAGAAAGAGAACACAACACGAAAAAATGCAAAGAAACAAACAAAATGAAAAAAAATAACGACAAATACAAGAACAACAACAAAACAAGATCAAGATTACAATGAATGAGGAAGGAAGACGACACTGATAAGAGTAATAGCGTCGGTCATAATAGAGCCACTCAGGTACAACAACACACAAGCTCTTCGTTTCCGGCTGAGGGTAAGGAACGGAGGGGCAGGTGACAGACGCGCGCCATCTGTTGCTCGGCGGGGAGTGCTCTGTCCTGCCACGCCTCTCTTCTCTCCTCTGTCCTCTCCCTGCCTCTCCTTCGTGCCACGCCTCTCTTCTCTCCTCTCCCTGCCTCTCCTTCGTGCCACGCCTCACCACGCCTCCTCTGCTCCTTGACACACCTCGTTTTCCCGCTGACATACACTTAGTTGGACCGAGAGAGAGAGAGAGAGAGAGAGAGAGAGAGAGAGAGAGAGAGAGAGAGAGAGAGAGAGAGAGGAATTGCTAAGGAGTCAAAAGTATACACGATGTTTCTTGGATACTTTTTTTTCTCCCTCTCTCTCTTGTGTGTTGTGTGCTTAAGTGTTTAAATGTAAGTTTATGCATCTTTTATTACGTGTATGTGTGTGTGTGTGTGTGTGTGTTCTAGTCTAGCTTATCACAATGCACATAATGACATCTACTCTCTCTCTCTCTCTCTCTCTCTCTCTCTCTCTCTAAATCAAAATAACACAACCCACACGCAGAGAACAGCAGTACTCACTTCACCCTCCTTCAATACAGACAGTTTACCTTCGCACCACTTCACCTCGCCCTACCATCACTCACACACTCATAAACACTATAACAAAGGCCACGAGTCACCTTTTCCACCGCTTGTCTATCAAGTGTCGCGTCCTGTCTGCCCTGCTCTGACCTCCCCTCCCCTGCCCTTCCCGCGTCACTCACTCAGCCAGTCCATCTTACTCACTTACACGCTGCATTATTGACGCTTCTGTTCTCAGCGATCTGTATCTGGCTGGTGTCTCAGTGTCTCCTTTACCTGTGTCACTTTTCTTGTTCCTCTCTCTCTCTCTCTCTCTCTCTCTCTGATTGATTTTTTTATCCTTTGATCGCTCAAGTGACTTAATTTTATGTTTTTATGAGTAGCTTTGGTTATTATTATTATTATTATTATTATTATTATTATTATCATAGTAGTAGTAGTAGTAGTAGTAGTAGTAGTAGTAGTAGTAGTAGTAGTAGTAGTAATCAAGTGGTTTAATTTTGTTTTTATGAGTAGCTTTGGTTGTTATTATTATTATTATTATTATTATTATTATTATTATTATTATTATTAGTAGTAGTAGTAGTAGTAGTAGTAGTAGCAGCAGTAGTAGTAGTAGTAGAAGTAGCAGCAGTAGTAGTAGTAGTAGTAGTAGAAACAGTGGTCGCAAAGCTAAAATAAAATAAAAAGCCTTCCTCAGGTAAGTACGAGTAGCAAGGAGAGAGAGAAAAAAAAAAAAAGAAAACATAATAACTCTCCTAGCATTACCAAAAAACGCTTCCATTTCCCCAAGGAACTGCCGAGAGCTAAGACTGAACTAGCAACATAAGAGCAGAGTACCGTAGAATTACCCAGCACCTTAGTAGTAGTAGTAGTAGTAGTAGTAGTAGTAGTAGTAGTAGTAGTAGTAGTAGTAGTAGTAAAAGGCCTCACCGCACTTTAAACACTTTTCTCAGGGTGTGCGTTTCATAATTTCTCAGTTACATGATAGCCCAGAGCTGCTCCGTCTTGCCTCCCTCCCTCTCTCTCTCTCTCTCTTTCTCCCTCTTTCTCTCTTCCAACAAGGAAGGAATAGAAAGAGGAGGAGGAGAAAGAGGAGGAGGGGAAGGGTGAGGAGGAGAGAAGAGCATCAGGTATGTAAATATTTCTCCAGTCCAGCCGTAACCTTCCCCACTCACTACGCCTTCTTTTAAACCACACACACACACACACACACACACACACACACACACACACACACACACACACACACACACTTTTAAGACCCCGCCCACCGTCCACCGCGCCCATCTCTACACCAGACCCAGTGACACCGAGCAAACCACGCCGCGCCCATCTGTACTATCTACCTATCCATCTACCCCACCCACCCCTACAACTACTCCTCCTTCTCCTCCTCCTCCAGACTCCACTTCCTCTCTTCCCCTCCCTCCATACCTCACGCCCATGCTCCACGACCACGCCCGTCTCAGCACCGCCCACTTTGCAGCCGCACCCAGTGACACCCACCAATCACCGCTAAGTCCTGACACGCCCACCTCACCAACCCACCCTGTCACCCTCTTCCACAAACTCCACCTTCCTTATCTCCTTTATCCACACACCCTGCTCCACATTTTCACCCTGTCATATCCCTCACCTTACCGTGTCATGTCCCTACCCAGTCTGCCTTTACCCTTCCTCCTATACCTTGCCCCCCTTCCATCCAGGCTCACCCGCCCCTTCCTGATCCCCTGCCGCGCCCTGCCCCGCCGCTACGCTTAAAGTGGAGTGCCTGTTAACCTCTCCCATAATGCACCTGCTACAGTTAGGTGTTCCCGAGGCCGACGCTTGAAAAAATACCGCGACACGAGATTGAAGAAGCGCCGAGGGAGGGAGAGCCTTGATGAAGGACGAGTGTGAGGGAAAGAAGGAACAAAAATAAGACAAGGGTAATAACAAGTTGAGGTAATGGAAACACGCTAAGGATGAGGATGGAAAGGGAAATGTGAAGATAAGATGTATGAAGAGAGAAAGATGTGGAAAATAACGCATGGAATAAAGGGAATAAAGGTAAGTAGAGATGATTAAATATATGATAAGGGAGAAAGATAAAAATAACATGTGGAGGTAATGAAAACAAGCTATGAAAGAGGAAAAAAAAAAGGAAAATATAAAGATGACAAATGAGAAGATGGAAATAAGGAACATAAGGGAAAACAAGGTAAGGAAGATAAAAGATAGGGAAAAATATGGATAATATAAAAAAAAAAAAACAGAAACATGATAAGAAAAAGGAAAATAAATGGATAATAACATCTGAAGGAATGAAAACAAGCAGAAGAAGGGAAAAAAGAGGAAAATAAAATAATACTTCGAGGAAAACACAAATATCACCGGGGGAAGGAAAAAAAAAAAAAGCTAACAAAAGAGAAGACGGAAAAACAGATGACAAACGAGGGAAAGAAAGGAAAGGAAAGAAAGGAAAGGAAAAGAAAGGAAAGCGAAAGGAAAAAAAAGTAAAGACAGTAAACAAGAACCATGATAAAGAAAAAAAAAAGAGAAAATATAAAACACTTATGAATAATAATGAAGAGGAAAGACGTAAGGTGAAGAAAACACGAGAGAGAGAAGAAAGAAAAGCAAGAAAGACGATGAGAAAAAGAAAAAGAGATAAAATATGATTAGTAAAGAAAAGAAAAAAAAAACATGAGGAACGAATGAGAATACTAAAGAGAAGGAAGAGAGGAAGAGGCAAAAAAAAAAAAAAAAAAAAACACTTAACAAAGGAAAGAGAGAAAAAAGAATAAAACAAACGAATAAAATGAGAGAAGAGGAGGCAAATGATAATAATAAAGCGAATAAAGGAATAAAGAGAGAGAGAGAGAGAGAGAGAGAGAGAGAGAGAGAGAGAGAGAGAGAGAGAGAGAGAGAGAGAGAGAGAGAGAGAGAGAGAGAGAGAGAGAGAGAGTAATAAAACAAAATGAGAAACACGAAATCAAGAAAAAAAAAACTACAACACCGCTCGTAAAGAAAAGAAAGACAAAAAAAAATGAAATAGAGATAAAACGAAAGAAATAAAGAGAAAACAAATGAATAAGGAAAAAACAAGAAAAGAATATTAAGAAAGAAGAAAATAAGAAAGAAGAAAATAAAAAAAAAACAAGAAAAAGACAAGAAAAGGGTGATCAGGAAAATAAAATAAAGAGGAAAACAAATGAATAAGGAAAAAAGAAGAAAAGTAAGAAAGAAGAAAAATAAGAAGAAAAGTAAGAAAAAACAAGAAAAAGCAAGGAAAGGGTGATGAGTCAAATATTAAATGAGGAGAGAAGGACGAAGGACACTGATAAATAATGAGAGATAATGAAACAGGAAATAGAATAATAAAAATGGAGGAAAAACGACAGGAAGTAAGACGGATGATGACAGAGGAGAAGGAGAGAGAGAGAGAGAGAGAGAGAGAGAGAGAGAGAGAGAGAGAGAGAGAGAGAGAGAGAGAGAGAGAGAGAGAGAGAGAGAGAGAGAGAGAGAGAGAGAGAGAGAGAGAGAGAGAGAGAGAGAGAGAGAGAGAGAGAGAGAGAGAGAGAGAGATAAAAGACTAAAAGAAAGCAAGCAATAAAAGGAGAGAACATGAGAAATATGAGATTAGTGTGAGAAATAAATGAAAGATAGAAATATATATAACGAAGAAATATGACAAAGAAAAATACAAAAGCACACGAAAGAGGAATCAAGAGAGAAAACAGAGAGGAAATAACACCGTAAAGGAAAGAAAAAAAGAGGAAAAATATAAGCATAAAACATTGCAAAACTATGACATATGAAACCAAAGAGACAGAAAAACAAAGACAGAGAAGACAAAAAGAATGAAGAACGAGCGAGAGACAGAAGAGAAGAGGGAGAGAGAGAGAGAGAGAGAGAGAGAGAGAGAGAGAGAGAGAGAGAGAGAGAGAGAGAGAGAGAGAGAGAGAGAGAGAGAGAGAGAGAGAGAGAGAGAGAGAGAGAGAGAGAGAGACGGTAAGAGGGTGCCAACATCTCTCTCTCTCTCTTGGGACATCTAACGATCCGTGTTGTTTTCATCACCACAATCAACAGTAAATTAATTGGGATTCTTAGCAAACTGTGAGGTGGTGGTGGTGGTGGTGATGATGGTTATAGTGATCTCACCAACCATCTTGTTCTTTTTACTTATTTACAAAGCTAGACTTCTTTTCTTTTCTTCCATACCTTGTTATTGTATTTCCACATCCTCTCTCTATCTTAAATAACTTCGTATAGTGGTGGTGGTGGTGGTGGTGGTGGTGAAGATGGTGGTTATGGTGGTGTAGAAGTAATGAAAGTGGTGTTGTCATAGGTGTTGTCACAAGTGGTGGTGAGGATAAGGCCCGTATTTAGAAACGCTTTGCTCTCTCACCACTACAATTTTCCAAGGCCACAGAGACAACTAGCCTCATTTCCAAGACAGCTTCTCCTTTTTATTAACCAAAAATCTTGCTAATCCATCAATAGAACCATAAAAACGCCTTACAAACACGAGCACCTTCAATTAGAGCTTTGGAAAGAGGTGATGAGGAGAGAGCAAAGCGTTTCAGAATACAGGCTATAGAGTGGTGATGATGGTGACTTCAGTTGTGGAGAACATGGTGATACTAACGGTGGTGAACGTGATGAGTGGTGGCTGAAGTGACGAAGACATGATATTTATGATGGTGGTGGTGGTGGTGATGATGAAGACAAACTAACAGTACTACACTTTCACTGATGCAAATAAACTATGATAACGATGATAATAATAATAATGATGATGATAACGAAAAAAAAATAATAATACCAATAACAATAACAATGAACAGTGACACGAATAACAACAAAAACAAAAAACAACAACAACAATAACAAGTGAACAGAACTACACCACCAAAAGATAACAGTGACAAAACTAAACAAATCCACAGGAGACAAAATGGTGTTGACAAGCGTGGTGGTGGTGAAGGAGGAAGCAAAATCCGCAATGGTGGTGTTGGAGGAGGAGGAGGAGGAGGAGGAGGAGGAGGAGGAGGAGGAGGAGGAGGAGGAGGAGGAGGAGGAGGTGGTGGTGGTGGCGGTGGTGGAATAACGAGGCGGGGAAACACAGGGAGAAAAGCAAGGCATAGTAATGATGCCGTGGGGTTGTGTAGAAGGAGGGAAGGAGAGCAGGAAGGGTGAGGGAAAGGAGCAGTGAGTAAGGAGAGAGAGAAAAGAAAGAGGAAGAGACGTATGTAAAAAATGAAGGAAAAAAAAAAAGGACGAGGAGGAAAACAAAAGTAAGAATGGAGGGGAAGGAGAGTGGTAGGAAGGGTGAGGGAAAGAAGCGCTAGGTAAGGAGTGAAAAAGAAAAGAAAGAGGAAGAGAAGTACGTAAAAAATGAAGGAAAGAAGGAGACAAGGTGGGGAAAACGATAAAATAAGTATGTCAGGAAGGAGGAAGGAAACAATAATGGAGGAAGGAGAGCAGTAAGAAGGGTGAGGGAAAGAAGCGGTAGATAGTGGAAAAAAAGAATGAGGGAGAGAAATACATAAAAAAAAAGGGACGAAGAACAAGAAAAAAAAAGACAAAATAAGTATGTAAGGAAGAAGGAAACAAGAAAGGAAGGAAAAATGGAATAGGGAAAGAAAGAATGAGGAAGAGAAGGAGCAAATAAAAATGAGAAAAGAGTTGGAAGCACACGAAAGAAATGAACGGAGGAAGGAAAGAAAGGGAAAAAAAAATAAGACAGGAGGGAAAAGGAAGGAAACATTGAGGAAGGAAGGAAAAAAAAAAGAATAAGGGAGGAAAAAACGGAAAAAAAAGATGAAAAAGGGGAAGCAGAGAAGGAACGACAAATGGAGAAGAAGGAAAAGAACGATGAAGAAAGGCAGAAAATAATAAAGACAAGGAAGGGAGAGAAAGA
>NC_059300.1:29437734-29445234 GCF_017591435.1 Portunus trituberculatus
AGGAGGAGGAGGAGGAGGAGGAGGAGGAGGAGGAGGAGGAGGACTTCAAAGACAAAGACGAAGGTGATAATGAAGACGAAAATATCAAAGAGGATGAAGACAAGGTGAAGGAAGAAGAAAAATAATAATAATAGAAATAAAAAATAAGAAGAAGAAAAGGTAAAAGAAGAAGAAGAAGAAGAAGAAGAAGAAGAAGAAGAAGAAGAAGAAGAAGAAGAAGAAGAAGAAGAAGAAGAAGAAGAAAAGGAAGAAGAAAGAAGAAGAAGCAATGTACAAAATGTTACCAATATTTCACCATAAAGATATCGAGAACTTAATTAAACAAATCAAATGGAAAACACGAAAAAAACATAATAAAAGAGGAGGAGGAGGAGGAGGAGGAGGAGGAGGAGGACAAGTGTGAAGAGGATCAGGAAGAAGAGGTTTGAATAGAGGCCAAATTTCGAAGGAGTGATGTAAGAAGAAGTGAGAAGAGAGTGTTAGAGTGGTTTCAAAGATCCAAGAGAGAGAGAGAGAGAGAGAGAGAGAGAGAGAGAGAGAGAGAGAGAGAGAGAGAGAGAGAGAGAGAGTGAAGAACGTGTCTAAGCCTCTCTCTCTCTCTCTAACTCTCTCTCTCTCTCTCTCTCTCTCTCTCTCTCTCTCTCTCTCTCTTAACAGTGACTTCTCTTCCTGTTTCCTCTGACTCCTTCCTCTTGAACCCCTTTGTGCTTCCTCTGCATTTTCCTTTCCTCTTCCTTTTTTCTCTCTCTCTCTCTCTCTCTCTCTCTCTCTCTCTCTCTCTCTCTCTCTCTTTCATACCCTACACCATACTCTCCTCCTCCTCCTCCTCCTCCACCTACTATTCTCCCATAAATGAACCTCTTCTTCACCTCTTCCTTCCTCCTCCTCCTCCTCCTCCTCTTCCTTCTTCGTCACCATTCAAGCCACAGCCTATTTCTCCTCTCACCACCACCATTTAAACCTTGCTCACTCACTCTCCCTTTCTCCCTCTCCCGCCTACCTAATAATAGAGCCTTTTCTCCCTCCCCCTCCTCTCTCTCTCTCTCTCTCTCTCTCTCTCTCTCTCTCTCTCTCATTTGCCATACAATATCTAAAGTCTCCTTAATTACCAACAGTAGGGTGGCAGCTGGCGGAATTACCTCTTCCTCCTATCAATTTTCCCTCTTCTCTCCTCATTCGGTCATTTTTCCCTCCCTCCTTCATCCTCCCTCACCTCTCGCAGCAGTTCAGTCTCCTTTAATTAAACTTGCCTCCCTCCCTCCTCCCTTCCTTCCTTCCTTCGCTCGTTCTCTCACTCCTTTCATTCACTCCCTCATTCCTCTCCTCCGTCTCTCTCTCTCTCTCTCTCTCCTTCCGAACTGTCTCCTCAATGTTGCCGATGCTTCCAACTTTCTTCCTCTTCCTTCTCCTCTTCCTCCTCCTTTTCGTGGATAAGGAGCATGAAGAACGAGAGGATTTACCGAGCGAGGTAGAAAGAACGAAGGAAGGAAAACAGAAGGGTAAAAAAAAGCATACCAACCAGGAGAAGAAATGAAAATAATAACAGGAGGAGGAGGAGGAGGAGGAGGAGGAGGAGGAGGAGGAGAAGGAGGAGGAGGAGGAGGAGGAGGAGGAGGAGGAGGAGGAGGAGAAGGAGGAGGAGGAGGAGGAGGGAGAAAATGAAGATGAAGATGAAGACCAACAACAATAACAAGAACTAAAAAAAAAAAGCAAGAAAGAGAGAGAGAAGAGAAGAGAGAGAGAGAGAGAGAGAGAGAGAGAGAGAGAGAGAGAGAGAGAGAGAGAGAGAGAGAGAGAGAGAGAGAGAGAGAGAGAGAGAGAGAGAGAGAGAGAGAGAGAGAGAGAGAGAGAGAATGTAGGAAGAAAGAAGTGAAGCCGCCACAAGAGGGGAGGGTGAAAAAAATCCACTTTTCTCCACTGGTATTGAGTTGTTCCCGGCAGGTGACAGGTTTGGGGTTAGGGAATAGGGGGGTAGGAGAAGGAGGGGTGGGGTCTGGTGCTGCTACTACTACTACTACTGCTACTCCTACTCCTACTACTGCTACTACTACTATCACGATTTCCTTCTCCTGTTCCTCTTTTTCCTCTCCCTTTTCGTGAATAAGAATGAAGAACGAAAAAATTTACTCAGTGAGGTGGAATGACTGCGGTAAGGAAAGCAGTATAATAGAGAATGGATAAATGAAAGGAAAAGGAGGTTTGGAAAAAAAAAAAAAGATAATGAAAAAAAATGTAAATGTAAATGAGAAACGATGAACGCTATTCCTCCTCCATCAACACCATCATTACCATCTACAACATTATCATTTTGTCTTGTTGTGCTGCATTATCATCGGGAAGCTGCTCCGTGGCTCATGTTCTCAAACGTTTCTATGCTTCACCACCACTGTCTCAAGAGGGTTTACTTGAGTTTACACGAGTTTTTTTTTAAGGTGTTTCTACGTTCTAAAGGCAGACTGACAAGATTTCTATATCAATAACCATTTTAATACTGGGATACATTTTTACCTTGATATTTGTGTACGATTATATACGATTTTATTGACGATACGTATATACGATTCTATATACGTATTTTAAGGTGTTTTAAGGCTATTCTAGAGGCAGATTGACAAGATTTCTATGTCATTAACCATTTTTATTACTGGGACACATTTTTATTTTGATATTTGTGTACGATTATACTATTTTATCGACATTAGGAAGGATCTATGGAGGAAAGAAGATTAATAACCACAGTCTTCACTATTTTAATCTCCCACATAAGTTTCTGAAGTTGTATAAAATCACCAAATAGTAAGCAGAGTATGGAAAAGCGTCATGGTACTGAAGGGGTTAACTGGAGAAACACTCTTGAAAACTCGCTAATCATCCCTGTGACCTTTGAAAACAGTCGTGGTGAGAGAAGAAAGCGTTTCTGAATACTGACCTATAAATTACTATAATTTTCATTATCATCACCATTTTTTACACCATAACTTCATCACAGAATCACACTCACTATTCTTTTAATCACCACTACACCACCAAGACCACTGAGCTTACATCATTCTTAGTACCACCATCATCACTATCATCACCACACACACTACCACACTCGCCTCTATTACAATACTGAACCACTACACCACTCATACTACCACCAACACAACCATCTCACATATCACCACTTACATCACCACAACCGTGCACAAACTTCATCACAAATTCACGAAGCCACAACAACCTTGGCCATCATAACTTCCATAACAACATCAGCATATCAAAGCCAACATCGGATTAACATTACTCCCTACGTGTTGCTCTCTCTCTCTCTCTCTCTCTCTCTCTCTCTGACAGCTATTTAAAAGACCTCATCAGACCTGCCTTGCCAATTTCAGAATTTGAATAGCATACTACTACTACTACTACTACTACTACTACTACTACTACCACCACCACTATTACTACTACTGCTACTACTACTACTACTAATACTAATACTACTGTTTTTACTACTACCATTACCTCCACCACCTTCATCACTACTACTACTACTACTAAATGCACATGAATAATAAACAAAATTGCAGATGGTTATCGTAATTCTTTTGGGTGATAGTGATAGTAACAGTAGTGATGACGTGCCAGATCTCATTCATCATCACCCTCATCACCACCACCACCACCACCATCATCACCATTATTATTCCCTATAAACCCGGATCGACATCACTGAATAGCATCGTGTGTGTGTGTGTGTGTGTGTGTGTGTGTGTGTGTGTGTGTGTGTGTGTGTGTGTGTGTGTGTG
This sequence comes from Portunus trituberculatus, assembly GCF_017591435.1. Taxonomy (NCBI): domain Eukaryota; kingdom Metazoa; phylum Arthropoda; class Malacostraca; order Decapoda; family Portunidae; genus Portunus; species Portunus trituberculatus. The sequence goes on from NC_059300.1 coordinate 29,441,526, forward strand.
TGTGTGTGTTCAAGCATCGCTCCCATCTTCGCCTCACACCCCACACTCCACTTCGGCAATAGCTGTTCGCATTAACTTGGCGGATAAACCCCGCCCCCCATCACTCAGCGGGAGCCAATCAGATTAATTCCCGTTACTGGAATCACCAATCACACGCGTCTGGGAGGGAGAGGAGGGAGAGATGGGGAAAGGGTGCGAAGAGGCTTATTCAGATTAATCAACTGCAAGGTATCGAGGAGGAGGAGGAGGAGGAGGAGGAGGAGGAGGAGGAGGAGGAGGAGGAGGAGGAGGAGGAGGAGGAGGAGGAGGAGGAGGAGGAGGAGAAGGAGGAGGAGGAGAAGGAGGAGGGGGGAGGAGGAGGAGACAATACACAGACCCTGAGGCGATGTGTGGAAGTCATTTGTTCAGGTCAAGGAAAGTTTTCACAGAAGACTTTCACTTTCTTTCGGCAAACACTGAGCACTTCTATCCCGGCGCCATTGTTAGCAAAGCAAGGCATGGCAGTAATAGTATGCCTGGCTGAGACTTGGATGCGTGTATGGCAACTTCTCAATTCCAAAACCTCATTATTATGCTTTTCCCGTTATCTCCTCCGCCTCAATTGCTGCACATTGTTAGTAAATGAAGATGTAACAGTAATAGTATGCCTGTCTATGTCTTGAATGTGTGTATGCTAAGTGTTCACTCTACAGACTTCGTTAGTAAATGTAGTATCTCATCCCTTATGCTTCAACTGTTCTACTGGGGCACATTCCATTCCCTAATCGAAACAGAAGAGTAACAACATGCCTACCTGTGTCCCACGTGCTCACTCATAAAATATCATTATCAAACTTTTAGTCTTATCTCCTACCTCTCAATATGGTCTATTGGAGGCTCTGAAGGATGTTCTTGCGAATAAAGTGATATTTTAACGAGTCCCGCAGTGTTAAAGGGGAAAAGCAGCTATGAGATCTCAGCACCTGTGGTCCCAGAATAGAAAAGTTCTTATAAAAAGTATTATAGAATGCTGGCTTCAGTCCTATGAAGCATAACACTGGTTCACTTTTCAGTATCAAAAGAATGGAGAAAACATGCTACATATAGTTTAATGGCACACATGTGCCTCATAATATATCCCTTCTTTCATTATCTACTTGTATACTTAGGAAACAAAATAAGCTAGTTAAGAAACGAGGAGACTTGTAAATTGCCCGCCAGGGAGAAGAATCAGTAGAATTCTCACTAAAGTTTTGGTCCAAACATTTACTCCGAAAGAAATACCACCTCTCCCTTCACAGCACAGCGGAATAGCATCAGTGCAGAGAGTCGCTATGTAAATAAGCCTGAGTAGTGTAACGGAAGCCAGCCAACGGAGGGCGTATCGCCGAGAGAGAGGCTTGGCAACGGAAGGGGAGGCAGGAGGCGAGGATACTGCCGCCGCTGCTGCCGCTCCGCCTCTCCTCTATCGCAAAGCTTTATTGAATAGACCTTTTGCTGCGCCTCCTTCCCTGTGACCCCTGAATGATGCAAGTACTGTACTGCGGTGCGTAGGCGTGGTGCTGTGCCGCGGTGCTGTGTGGTACTATTGCTAATGATGCCGTTGTAAATTGTAATGATTTTTGTGATTGAAATGTAATAAAGAAATGGATTAAATTCTGTGTTGAGGCTGTTAGTGCAGAGTCATTAGGAAGCTTAAAAAAAAAAAAAACATAACTTAATGGATGAGGATAATAGGTAGAAATGAAGGAACTGCCGCGTGTAGATCTGTAGGCTTCTTGTAGTTCCTCTTATTTTCTTCTGTGTGCTGTGGTTACTGCTACTGTTGCTGTTTCTGTTCGCGTCATTTTTGTTGTTGCTTTCGTTGTTGTTGTTGTTTGGTGGTGGTGTTATTATTGTTGACTTGAGTGTTATTTTCATTAATGTGAGTTATATGTTGATAGAGTCAGTGAAGAAACGCAAGATGAAGCAAGTAGATAGCAATTTTTCTGATGCATCGACGAAAATATTCTTCTTCAAAAAGAATACGTAGAGCGCAACAAGTAAAGCGGTGGTTGTCACTGCTTATATTATTAATGTTACGAGAAAAGCGTACCTCTGCAATGCGACAGAAAGGAAGAAATACACTCACAGCATCTCTTGCCTCAAATAATAATAGCCAAGCAGCCACTTAATGTCATATATACATCACCGGGTGTTCTTATTCATATTCTGTTCTCATTCGGAAAGTAGTGGCTGATATCGTAAAGTCTGAACACAATACAGAAATCAATTCAACACCAGCAACAGAGTAGTTTTCTTTCTTTTTTTCCCTGTGATGAACAGCCCGTTTTAGTGTGACGCAGCCTTAGATGGGCGGCGGCACTGGCAAGGTTAGTGGCGGCGAGGACAATACCTGCTGATCACGTCTCTCCCTGAGTCGAGGCACGGGATTGGGTGGCGCTGGTGCTCCTAAGAGAGGGACCGCACCTTGGCCTTTTATCCATAGCTTTTATCTATTTTTTTTGTCAGATAATTTAATTTCTCTCTCTCTCTCTCTCTCTCTCTCTCTCTCTCTCTCTCTCTCTCTCTCTCTCTCTCTCTCTCCATCTCCCTCTCCCCTCTCTCCTAATGTGGAAGACTGAGGCACCTTTGTCGGAAGAAAGACAGGAAGGAAGGGAGGAAGCCAGAAAGACAGAGGAAGGGAGGGATGGAGGGAGGAAGAGGAAGAGGAAGTGATGAGGTAAGGAAGGAAGGAAGGAAGGCAGCCAAGGAAGGAGAGGTCTGCCCCGCTAGTCACGCGAGGGTCACCTCATTACGCCTCCTCCCGCAACTTCATCGGCTCACAGAAAAGATGAGAAAACGGGCGTCCAGGGCTGCAAGGATCGGCTTGGCGGCGTCCCGGGCTGTTGGCTGCTGGCTCCAGGCCGCGCCAAACAATTCAAAGGCAAGCATTCACTGGGGCGATGCTTTGGCCTTAAAGATGAGTGCTGCTGCGCCCACTGTGTTAAATATAAGTACTCGTGTCGCACTTACTCTCCCCTTATCAAATCACTACATCAACTTGAAGAATCGATGCAAATTACGTTTTTTTTTTTCCGTGATTACAATTCTTAACGGTGATGGACATGGCAGAAGATAATTACCTACTAACAGGATATTAGATATTCGATGAAATGTGACGCGCTTTTTCATCATTACGACTATTAATGGTGAAAGAATTGCCTCCTATAGTATACGAAAAAATCCATACATAATTGTCTGTTTTTTCATGATTACTAATTAACGTTGAAAGATCCCTCATTCACTAATTTTCCTGCACTAATTTCTGTCACTCCACTTATCCATCAAATATTCAGATGGGTGGGTGGAATGGCAAGACAGGTCAAGATAAGCAACAAGAATATCACGGCTTCTCTGAAAGTCAAGGAAGTGTCTATGAAAGTCAAGAAGGTTTGATCATGTGAGGAGAAAGAACCATGGATGGGTGTTGAGGTGACAGGAACGCGAAGAGAAAAACCCGGGAAAAGGAGGAAGGACTGCATTAAGAACACGAACACAAACAAAGAAATGAGCAACAGAATGACACAAGACTGGAACAATTAGAAAACACATAGTAAAAAAAAAAAAAAAAAAAACAGCAAAATGAGAAGAAAGAAAGGCACTGCAGATAATCACCAAGACTCGATCACGTTTTGGCTCCATGACACCTCTCCCTTCCGTACCTACGAGAGATGCAGCTCAGTAGATC
>NC_059300.1:29455234-29460234 GCF_017591435.1 Portunus trituberculatus
CCCGAGGTGAGGGGTATCACCCACTACTGATTCAAAGACCAATAAGACGGAAATGAGGGGAGAGGGACAAACAGGGAGACAGGAGAAGCCGGGAGAAGCAGAGGACTTTACCTGTCCTTTTCTCCCACATACAGCATTAGAACACATCGCCCGAAGCCTTCACGTTCCTGCCATACCTGTCATACACAAAGGAAAGGTGTATGGCCGACCTTCAACTCTTTCACCTTCTGCCGTTGCCCCTGGCGGTGAGTGACGCAAAGCAGAGGGGAGACAGTCACCAGCGCGACACCACACACTGCACGTCGCCTGCTTCACTCTCCCCTTCCTGTCGGCAATATCCCCACAGGACGGAAAATTAAAGCGGAGGAAATGGTGACTTAATCTTTTGGACGGGATTACTCAAGCAAGTTCGAGAAAAAGATGAGTCGTGGAAAAAGTCTGGAATAAAAAAAAAAACTTTTCTTGAGAAGGACGAGGAGGAAAAGGAGGAGAAGGAGGAGGAAGAGCGGTTGAGAAGCGCTGGAGATCTGCCAAGTATTGAAAGCTGAATATAAAGGAGAAAAGTCAACACTGCACTGAGGCGAAAGCAAAGCCTGGTGGTGGTCGCCGCAAACACGCTCTAACATGTCCCAGAAAGCGAGGCAAACGTCCACTTCCAGCATGACTCGCGGCGGTGTCTTGGGAGGAGCGAGGGGGAGTGGCGGAGAGACCCAATGGAGCGTTAGGACTCAAGGGCGAGATGAAGCACCATTCGCAGGGCAATGAGGCCGGGCAATGGAGGGACTCTGGGAAAGTTATTATGAAATATTGCCAGGACGTGAGAAGGGAAGGAATGGCAGGAATGGAGGAAAGGGTGCCGCTCTCCTGACTAAGAATTCTCCTTTTCTCTCTTTTGCTCTCTCCTTCCAAGCATTCTGAAGGTGGAGTGAGGGTGAGAAGATGGTAGGAGGAAGGAGAGGGGATAGTGGGGGTGGGAGAAAGGGTTGTGGTGGTGGTGGCAGTGGTGGTGGTGGTATGAAGAGAGTAAAGGGTTTTAAAGATAAATGTGTGGTGGACGAGGTGGATTACAGGTGTGTGTGTGTGTGTGTGTGTGTGTGTGTGTGTGTGTGTGTGTGTGTGTGTGTGTGTGTGTGTGTGTGTGTGTGTGTGTGTGTGTGTGTGTGTGTGTGTGTGTGTGTGTGTGTGTGTGTGTGTGTGTGTGTGTGTGTGTACCTATATCATTCTACCTGGAATCATCATCATCATCACACACACACACACACACACACACACACACACACACACACACACACACACACACACACACACACACACACACACACACACACACACACACACACACACACACACACACACACACACACACACACACACACACAATCGCAGCCTGTGGACATTTTTAGGACGAGTACAGAGCAATGCGAGGCGGAACAGAACCATTAATTAAGAGAGAGAGAGAGAGAGAGAGAGAGAGAGAGAGAGAGAGAGAGAGAGAGAGAGAGAGAGAGAGAGAGAGAGAGAGAGAGAGAGAGAGAGAGAGAGAGAGAGAGAGAGAGAGAGAGAGAGAGAGAGAGAGAGAGAGAGAGAGAGAGAGAGAGAGAGAGATTCCAATACTCCCAAACCAAATGAGTCAATGATATTCCTTGACACTCCACCAACACAGCACACCACCACCACCGCACACTCATCCTCATATCCCTTACCTTCTCCACACTCCAGTCAGCCAGCCAGCCTCCACATTCACCTCTTCCCTCACTCCCTCCACACACGCTTCTCCCTTAACCAGAATACCTCTCTAGTCTCGGCGGCTGCACAAAGAGTATCGATGAACCACTACTGTACTGAACGCTGCATTGACCCTTCTTTCGATCCGCTCACGTCTCTTGTCCGCCTCGTCCTTGCCACCCCAGCCAGCCACTCGCCACTACTGCCTTACATAATACATAGCCTCACTCCGCCTCAAGGTATCAGGAAGGGGCAACTGTCCAGGTATTTGTTTTACTATGACTCAATTCCTGTCCAGTCCAGGTAGGGTTTCTGGGAACTGTTCTGAATCCTGACAGAGGTCCCATATCTCTCTTAGTCAGTTGTCGCTGTGTCTTTTTTTTTTTTTTCCCAGATGTTTACCTTACTGTTCCTCGCCATTGTGTATCTGTTTATCTATCTATTTATCTGTCTATGTATCTATTTATCTATGTAGTTCTTGGCTTCCCTCTCTTTCTTATTTATGTGATCTCCCTATGCATGAATCTTTGAAGTGTTCTGTGTTCTGGTTTCTCTCTGTGTTTATTCCCGTGTCATATATATATAAATAAAAGTAATCATGTAACTTCTACGGTATAATTAAGCTGAGAATTCGTCAGTTTTGGAAAAAAGAAAGGGGGGAAAAGTACACTCGTATTGTGGCTGTTATGAAAAAAAAGTTAGAAGTAATGGTGGGAATTAAGGATGGTATTCGTTACTTGTGTGTGATGTTATGGGGAAGTACGCCGCGTTGTGCACCGCAGCTTATGGCAGCACGAGCAGTTAGGATGAAATACTTCGTTCTTCTACCGTCTCGTTTTAGTGTTGCTAGGAATGCTCACAACATACACATCCTTGGTACCGACATGACTTTTTTTTCCTTTTTTTCTTCTGCTTTACTACTACTTCTCTTTTCCTTTTAACGTGAAAAATACTTCGTAGTTCTACCGTCTCGCTCTCATGTTGCTCAGGATTCCTTTTACACCTCTTTCCCACTGGCTGGCTGACGCTTCTTTTCCTCTTTCAAGTGGAAAATATTTAATACAGTTTTATTCTCAAGTCACTACACGTCCTGCTGGTGAGTGGATCTTCTCACTTTTTACATTACCCATTTCCTTACTTTCGTAGCCAAAGCATATTGACACAGAAAGAACAAAAATACGTCAATAAGAAATAAAAACCTCAAAAAAAAACACAACCTCACTACAAGAGCAATGTACACAAAATAGGAGAAAAGAGATCACACTTTTACAGCTTTCTTAAGACCCCTCCTCTTAAAGTGGCTTGTTTCTACTGAAGGGGATGCAAGAACCCGAGAGATGCAGCCGACACGTGGGGTGAGGACTCAACCTGCTACCTTTAACACGTGAATGCTCAGCTCTTGCATGTGTGGGGAAGCAATAGTGAAAGGTGAACATGAGGATCTGATGGAGTGAAGACGCGGTGGGTGTGGCATTAAGAAAGGTGCAGCTAACTCGTGGGGTGAGAGCTGAAGCTGCTACTTTCATCAACTCTTTAATATCGATGTCTGGGGAAGCAATGGTGAAGGGAGACGAGTAAGAGAACCTGATGGAGTGACGGAGCGGTAGTGTCGTATTAACTGTCCACAAATGAAGTGAGTGGAGGGGAACAGGAAGAAGTTACCGTGATGGTGTTGTCGGTATTGTCTTAGTGTCGCTTTAAGGACGGTCAAGACGAGAGGCAGGGAGGAGCTGGACATGTTTGGTGTTTAGAGACTTCATTACGTAGTTTCTTTACATAATAGGAATGATAATTACAATGTATTTACAAGCTATGATTCATTGTTGAAGTTATTATTATTATTTCTTTATCATTATTTTTTTTTACATTAAGGCCTATAGCGCCTGTAGGCGCATTTGAAGAGTATGTAGGAGGCGCTGTTCAGCGTCCGCCCATTAGTGGCGCAGACAATTTTATTTATAGTGGTACCCATATTAGAGCCCATATCACCACCAAAGCTCATCTTGGGTGTATGGCAATTACACCTCCACCTAGAACCTGGGTATTATGGTGACATGTAGGTAACTTTAAACCACTCTACAAATGACAAAGCTTCAAAGCGGTATGTGTGGGATTCGAACTTACACGTGGACGTCTACCCGATCCCACGCTCACCACTTTATCCACTATATATTATTTATCTATTTGCCTCTTCACTTTTCATCCAATTTTGTTGTCTATCGTGAGTACGCATGGACGAGAGCTGTAACTCTATCGATCCATACTGTACTAACAAATACAACAGTCAAGCTAAGCAAAAATCAAATAAATACGCGACGAGCGGCGTGTTGGTGCGACCTGCCACATGGGCCATTAAAGATTCGTGTCCTTAAACGCTTTTGGCTCATATAAGCACTGTTTTCAAAGGCCGCGGAGACTGTTATCGTGGTAGGAGTCGAGATATGACACCGGAATATTTGACAACATGGCCACATCAAGCTTAGTGTTATGAGAGACTGTGAGTGGAAAGTTCGGAGTTGAATTGTATCATAGAGTAAGAGTGGATCATTAATATTAGCACCTCTCCTTGTACCCGAATGGTCGTAATTACAGTACTCTCTTTTCAGTGTTCTGTGTTTTGTGGGCGGACAGAAAGTGGAGTGGATCATTAACCTGGTAGTATATAGTCATAACAGCAGCATCTCCACCTCACTTCCACCTCATCTACTGTCTATTCATCCACTTCAAAGGCTTCCTCCTCAACTCAAAATCTCAACCATTCCTACTTTTCCTCCTACTTCTTCGTTTCCTCTCATTTTTCCCTTCTCTCCTCCTCGTACTGATCTTTTCCACACCAGCTTCAGGTTTCCTAAGGCTGTTCCTCCATTGCACCACATCACGGAAATTGAAAGTTTTAATTTGTGTATAAAAGTTGACTACATAAATTACATCTTTCCTCTTACTTCTTCCAATCGTCCTTATCTCACAACCCTGATAATTCAAACACCTCATTCACTATACAACTTTTCATTTTCATTTTCTTCCTCCTCCTCCTCCTATCCTTTCTATACTACCATTAGAATCTACTGTATATATATCTTTACAAATACAAATATAACTATCCTCCTCCTCCTCCTCCTCGTTTTCCTCCTCCTCCTCCCCTCCTCGTTTTCCTCCTCCTGCTCGGATCGGATCGGATGTAGAGTCGAGAGATACCCTTTGCAATGGCCCTCTCGATGTTATTTTCTCACTTTTGTTGTTATTGGTTTACCTATTTTCTTCTTTCCTCCTCTTTT
>NC_059300.1:29462734-29477734 GCF_017591435.1 Portunus trituberculatus
TAGCCGGGTGATACAGAATTCTTGTTAATCTATCATTAGACTCGTAACTTATATCAAAGCCCGTTTAAAAGTAGTAGATACAGTTTGTTAAAAAAAAATAAAATAACGGTAGAGATTGAATCAGTTTTCGTACACCTTGATACAAAACAGACGGAGATCTACTAAAACTTGATAGGAGGTCGACGAAACAAGATTTACTAGAGCTGTTTAAAAATACTGGCAATACCTTCAACTAGGGCACGTTAAATGGCAGTGGAGGCTCTTTTATAATCTGAAACGGAGAGTTGGAAAGTTACACACAACAACCAATTAGAAAGTAGTCTCAAGTTCTGCACCTGAGCCAATTAACAAGTAGTGGCAAGAAGTTCTACCAGTCTGTCAAAAAGTACTAGGAACGAGAGGCCAGCACGTCTGAAGCTCCTCTCCTTTGTTGCAGCGCGGCGTGCATCACCATCACCAACACCATCATCACCACAACTACTACCACCACCACCACCACCACCAGCGCCGCCTCCACCATCGCTGCCGCCACGTGAGTCACAGGGTACCTTTAAGCCGCCGCGCTCCTGCCGGGATAACATTTTCAACCCTGTGATTTCCTTCGTGTCTTTCAGTGGTATTTTGAAGCCGCGCGTCTTTAAGAAATTTAAACCCGAACCAGCGTGTACCGTCCGTGACCCGCGTGGCGCTTTTCTCCTCCTCCTCCTCCTCCTCTTCTTCTAGCCTTTCTTCCAACACCCATTTGTATTTGGTCCGTGTTGATTTTATTTATTTATCTATTTTTCGAAATCATCTCCCTCTTCTTCTTTTTTCCCCTTTTTACTTTTACTTTTCTTTCCGTAGTTTTTTTTTTTTTCTTACTCCACTTTCCCTCCCTACTTTACCATACAATCTAATACCTAATTCAAGTTATCATTTCGTAGTTGCCTCCTTTTCTTCCTTTCTACCTTTTTTCTATACCTTTTACAAACACCTTTATCAAATTTCAGTTCATTTTTCTTTTCGTAGTTGCTATCAATTATTCCCTCTTTTAGTTCATGTTATCCTTTATCTTTTCGTAGTTACCAATTATGTTCTCCTTCCTTCTCCTCATCCATCTTTCTTTCCAGACATCCTTTAATATTTAATCATGTTTTGCCTTGTTCTTTTTTTCTCTTCTCGCAGTTTCCAAAGAGTGCAAGACGCCTCCCGTGTCGCGTCCGTGTGATGGAATTCATATTTTTCTACACTGCACATAATTACGGGCCATTAATCACCCACCTGACGACACCTGTGTGAATAGCATAGGTGGGGTGGGTGGTGGCAGGTGGGGTGGGTTTTGGGGGTCTTGGAGGTACTGGGAGTGGGTCGTGAAAGTCGTGCTGAGTAGAGGGTGGGTCGTTGAGGCTCGTGTGGTGGTGGGGTTTTTGGATCTTATGAGTCGCTGGGTGCAGTAGTTGTCCTGGAGGTCGTGAGGGATCTGTTTTGGGGTCGTGAGGGGTCGTGGCTCGTGACTGGCATGCTGGGGGTTGACGAAGCGTGCGAAGAGGGTGCGGAATGCTCCCTGTGTGCTGTTTGTGTGCTGGAAGGCGTGTGAAGAGTGAAGGCTGGCGGCTGAAGAGTGATACATACACGCACATTACAGTGACACACGCCAGTTGCTCTGTTTAACTACAGTGTTGTGATCCGCCTCTTTACTCTAACCTATCCAAAGAATCGACAATATGGTTAATGCAGTTAATATACTCGGTACTTCTTTGGTATGTGATCTACACAGCCAACGTGATCTACCAGGCTCAAATTTTACTTTGGTATGCGATGTACAATTATTTAAAAAGAAAAAAATCGAGTAAATAAAGATAATAGTGATAACAGTAATAAACATCAATATGTATGAAACAAAGAGGCAGTGAAACGTACTTAAGAGGCAGAGCCAATTCTTGAATTACGAATACTATAACAACTACATTGCAGCGCCAATGAAAAGGTTCTTAGTGCGTCTTTCAAATGAAATGCGTAAATTTAAGAAATTGTAACACTACTTCACATTGATGTGGAAAAGTATGTAGCTACTTCATCTCCCGAAATGACACAATATGTATTAGACAAAGTATCGAGCATTGCTGGACTTTTTGTCACAGAGGACTTGTACTGCTGGATGAATTATCATACTAAGTAAACCGAACTAATGAAAACGATCTTAAATAAATAAATGAATAAATAAAAAACGATAATTACGATGCGCGTGACTAAGATAACAATGCGAGTTTCCACCATTGCGATGCGAGTTTCCAAGATAACGATACAAGTTTCCAGAATAACGATTTTAGTTTCCACGATAATGATTCAAGTTTCCACAAGTTTCCACGATAACGATACGAGTTTCCACGATAACGATGCGAATTTCCACGATAACGATGCGAGTTTCCACAATTACGATGCGAGTTTGTACGATTACGATACGATATCAGTTTCCACGATAAAGATACGATTTCTCGATAACGTGACGGGCGTAGTGATAGATATACGCCATTTCGGTGTCTATATCTGCACAGGCACCGGGACGAACCCTTCCCCCCAAGGGTCCGCCCCAGCAGTCCCGTGGGCGTGAGGGCAGTGACGATGCAACCTTGCCGCGTCTCACACGGCTCGCCATGAGCAATGACCTACCACGCACCACGCCCCAGCCACTATCAAGAAGGGAGCCCTCTCACCCTTAAAGGACCCTCTCGTCCTGCCAGTGTCCTGCGCATGGCGCACAGCGTGTCACACACCACGCCCCAGCCACTGTCATGAAGGGAGCCCTCTCACCCCTAAAGGACCCCCCTCGTCCTGCCAGTGTCCGGTGCATGGCGCACAACGTGGCCTCGTTAATGGCGAGTTGTTCAGCCCGGTACCACCACAAGCCAGGGATCCGTACACACCCTCCACCAGACTGTATGGAAGGAGCCCTTATCACCCCTTTAGGACTCCCCCTGTCTAGTGAAGGGCAGACATTGATCCCCTGCTCATGGCGACTCCTTGCCTAGTGTGCGGCGCTACAAGTGGATGACTATAGTGAAATAACTTTCAAAATTTCAATATCTTAAACCAAACCAACCAACACCCCATAAAAAACAAATAAATAAAAATAAATATATAAAACAGTAGACTTTCTCAATAGCAAAAAAAGTAAAGGGACGATCTAATACCAACAATCCTTCAGCACCACACCCACGCCCACGCCCACGCCCACACCCGCGCCCTCTTCTCTCTTCCACGGCATCCCTTCTGTGAGGCGTGAGTCACTGCCCCGCCACACGCACCGCCACTATCTGACCTGTGTGTGTGTGTGTGTGTGTGTGTGTGTGTGTGTGTGTGTGTGTGTGTGTGTGTGTGTGTGTGTGTGTGTGTGTGTGTGTGTGTGTGTGTGTGTGTGTGTGTGTGTGTGTGTGTGTGTGTGTGTGTGGCGTTTGGTGAGGCTTTCCTTCTCCTTTCCACTTATTTGTTTTGAAGCTCTTGGTCTACCTCCATTTGAGAGAGAGAGAGAGAGAGAGAGAGAGAGAGAGAGAGAGAGAGAGAGAGAGAGAGAGAGAGAGAGAGAGATGATAGATTCTAATAATGAACAATCTAGTTAGAAGGAATGAGACAAATGTTGGAAATAATATGAAAGAAGAAAGAAAACGACGAAAAAACTGAAGGAAAAGAAAATGGGAGGATTTGAAAGGAAAAACCAGAGAAAGAGAGAGAGAGAGAGAGAGAGAGAGAGAGAGAGAGAGAGAGAGAGAGAGATAACGACATGGCAAGGGAAATTCGAATGGTTAGAGTCAGACGTGCTTCAGAACCCACAGATAGTCGGAAGGAGGCGGCTGAGGATTAAAGGAAACAAATAATTGAACCAATCCACCCTTAATGTATCTCTCTCTCTCTCTCTCTCTCTCTCTCTCTCTCTCTCTGATTTTGTCTATTTCATCTCTTATATTAATTCATCCTTCGCTTTAGGTTGTTTATCTCTCTCTCTCTCTCTCTCTCTCTCTCTCTCTCTCTCTCTCTCTCTCTCTCTCTCTCTCTCCCATTCCCTTTGTCACGTCAGGAATTAATATGAGATTCATAAGAACTTCACCTCCTTCACAAAGCGTTCTTCTATCTCCCTCCCTCCCTCTCTCACCTCCCTCTCAGCTTCCCCTCCCTTCACCTCGCATACATTCCTGCTCCACCACCACATTCTTCCCACAAGGTCTTCATGTCCCTCCTCCTTCTCCTTTTCCTTCTTCTCCTCCTCCTCATCCTCCTCCTCCTCCTCCTATTCTTCCCGATCCTTCTAGCCTCGCATTTACTCGTCTCTTCACGTAAGCACAATTTTCTCCTAATTATGTCACGTGCACTATTTCGCCAATGGTTCGACAGACGTGCCACGGAGAAGGTAAGAAGTGAGGTGGTTCTTTCTCCTCGTTTCGTCTTGCTTTTCCCAGTTTTCCTTGTGGAGTTCTCTTTTAACCCCTTCAGTATCTTGACGTGTTTTCATATTCCTTCTGCTTACTAGTTGGTGATTTTATACACCTTCAGAAATTTATGTGGTGAATTAAAATAGTGAAGACCGTGGCCATTAATCTTTTGCCTTCCACAGACCTTCCAAATGTCAACAAAATGGTCTAATTGTACCCAAAACTCAAGGTAAAAGTGCGTCTCAGTACTAAAGCCTTTCCTTCCCTGCGACATTCACTCATTTTTGACTCTTAAAGCATTGTATGAAGGAATAAGAAGGGATTGGAAGATTAGGTGTTATAATTTCTAGGCAGTACAATGGTTTGATGTGTGTAAGTGGGGAAAGAGGATTTGTCTCAGAGTGTATGTGGGGCAAGAGGATTTGTCTCAGAGTGGTGAGTGGTTAATAAAATGTGTGGGAAATAGTACTGAAAGGGTTATTATGGTTCTGACTGGTGTTCCATTTATATTTCTTTGTTTTTAGTTTTCTTTTCCTTTATCGTGTATCAAACTGTCTTTCCATCTTGTATTTAGTAATCTCCAAAATTTTTTATTTTTTTCCTGTTATTTTCTCCTTCCTCATTGTAACACTTTGGAAATTCTGAAGAGATACGTTCCATCTCATTTTATTATCTTATTTATCAGCTTTTTTTTCAGTTATTTTTTACTCTTCACTACAATGCCTCAGAAAATCGCATACATTAGCATTCCTTCTCTCTCTTTCTTTATTAATTTTTCTTTAGTTTTTGGCCTTTGTTCAATTTGAATTCCATTTTTTTCCTTTTTTGTAGTTTCTGTCTCTTCATTATTACATCTCTCTCTCTCTCTCTCTCTCTCTCTGTGTGTGTGTGTGTGTGTGTGTGTGTGTGTGTGTGTGTGTGTGTGTGTGTGTGTGTGTGTGTGTGTGTGTGTGTGTGTGTGTGTGTGTGTGTGTGTGTGTGTGTGTGTGTGTGTGTGTGTGTGTGTGTGTGTGTGTGTTAGCGCTCCATGTCTCTTCCTTTATCATTTTTCTTTAGTTGTAGCCGTGGTTTCATTTATTCTCGTCTCTCCTCACTCCCTTACACTTGGGAAATTATATACAGATTAGCTCTACATCTCATTTTCTCGACTCCTTTCTATAATTATTTCTTTAATTTATTTTTACCCCTTTTCAGTATAGCAATTGGGAAGTACAGTGGGGTAGAGTTCCATCATCCTTTATTTCTTATTTCTATAGTTTTTATTATTCTTTTCTTTTCAGTTAATGTCAGTCTTCACTTTTACACTCAGGAAAGTCTTTTCGTACATGTCGCTTATTGAATTATCTTTCTGTTGTCCACCTGTTTTCTTGCTAAAGGTGTGTTCATTTCGACTGTTTCATATTTTTTCAGTGATTTCTGTCCCACTTCTTCAATACACTTGGGGAATTAATTCACTTGCTGGACGTTACTCAGTAGCTAAACATTCAATTTTTTTTCTTTTCTGTGTTGTAAGTCACATTCAATTTTTCTCATCCCATTCTCATCCCTCTTCACTGATACACATGGGATATTCTTTGTGGACGTTGATACTAGCTTAACATTCTATTTTCTCCTCAAATTCCTCTGAAATAAGCCGTTTATGTAACCATTTACCTTGGGCAGCATTCTTAAACTCTCAGGACATTTTCAAACGTGACAAGACTTTTTTTTTTTTTTGGCTCTCATGAGTATTTTCTTATTAACAATAAATAATTCTTTCCAAACCTTCCCTGCAGTCATGAACACTCTTGACGATTGTAAATATATTCGGTTTTCAAGATGTTTTCACCACTGATGGTACAAAATCTTTAGTTATCAACTATTAGACAACTGAAAACTACAATGAAAACTCCAAAATAATTTCTGCTACAGTGTGTTCGAACGGATCGAGATAAGACGGCATAACATTTGGGAATACAGCCACAGCTCATGTGTCACTCACTCGCTTCTCAGGTTCATCCCACAACAGATGAGAAGACAATGTTTCCTTCACCTCTCCTGTCACTATTATTGCCTTTAGTCTGCTAATGACCAACACAACTTTAAGAGAAAAGGCCAAAGCTAACAAAAAACGTCTTTCTATTTTTCTAGCACTCTTAGACAACATAATTCCACGAACCTATGAAAATTAATAATAAAAAAAAATTCTTTCAACCATCCAAACCAACAAAATTTCAACTCTCCAGCTTTCAGACAATGCCCTATCAGTAATTAGCCCACAGCCAGAGGGAAAGATCCTCTCACCTGCGAAGGAGCAGAGCCTGAAAGATTAGACAGCTTAAAAACACGAGAAAAACGCAATATACGACACACACGGCACACCGTAACCTTTCTGACGCACTAAGTAATGGAAGGAAACCGGAAAAGAAGCTGAAAAAAAGGTTATATAGCTAAACCCTTTCTTTCCAGGAATAAATTCCCCGAAAGTTGAATTACGTAACAGTTTCTATTGTTTCCGTGCATAAGAATAGTATTATGTTGGGTATTATTGATCGCGCCCTTTGTTTCTCTAGCAGCTGTAGTGGTTCAGCCTTAAGTCACGCCATTGTAATTACTCTTTCAACGCAAGCCGTTTTTCAGTGAGAGTAAAATTAACGTTTAGACACTTTGGTGCGTCGCCTCTGCTACACTGCTGGAGTTTGTAATGGTTTTGAATGTTGTTTTTTTACGATTCTAGCGATAAATCAACAAGGATTCTGCATTATCGGCTGGAAAAGACACCCCTTGAAAAAAAAAAAAAAAAACAGCATTTAAACGTCTTGGTAAGAAACAATGTGCTTGAGGACAAGAGCCTCAGTGGTGTGGTTGTCCTTTGCTCAACACTCAGAGCACTATAAAAATCGTTTGCATGCACAGATACAAAAGCAAAGAGAGAAAATATGAGATTATTCTCCCCTATGCCAGTATACGAAACTATTTTGAGGCAATGACCAAGGGCAAAAAAAACTCATGAAAGATAAAATACTCTAAATATGTCAGATCTTAAAGGTGGCAGGTAGATGACGGGTCGAAAGTCACCTGAAGTGTCTTGAAACAACATCAATCAAAGAGTTCCAGAGTTCACCAGTTAAGGAGTTATGGACAAAAATGCTCAGTAGGGAAAGTGTTGACCAATAGTTCATTAAAAAGACAGAGAGAGAGAGAGAGAGAGAGAGAGAGAGAGAGAGAGAGAGAGAGAGAGAGAGAGAGAGAGAGAGAGAGAGAGAGAGAGAGAGAGAGAGAGAGAGTGTGTGTGTGTGTGTGTGTGTGTGTGTGTGTGTGTGTGTGTGTGTGTGTGTGTGTGTGTGTGTGTGTGTGTGTGTGTGTGTGTGTGTGTGTGTGTGTGTGTTTACAGTTGCAGTGAAAGGAGACATGGTTGTAATGGGTGTGACTGAAGACAGGAAGGTAAAGAGAAAGTTCGTGAGCTGTGGCGAGCCATAAGGGGAACAGAACAAAGAGGATACACATTAGAAAGACTCGAGGTACTAGGAGTTTTGGTTTATGTTGTTGTCACCACCACACCTGCTACACTGGCTCTGAGGAATGGCCTGAGTTTGTCCAATAATATCTTTGTTATAATAAAATGTCAACCTATCTATATATCATTATTTTTTTCTTGTTACGGGTAAATAAAATAAAGAGATTGGTATCTAAGGCTCTTCCAGCGGAGTGTTTGAATGTATTCTCTCACTTTTTTCTTTTTTTATGTAGGGAACAGGCCAGCCAAGGACCAAAAAAAAAAAAAAATTATAAAAAGGCCCACTTGAGTGCTGGCTCTCTATAAACTGGGATAGCGTCAGCCAAAATTGGGGAGCAAACACCTTGCACGTTGTTAATTAGTTATGTTCCTGTTATAGGTGACATGTCGTGGTGAGGTTCTGTGGTTAAAAGGCGCCATTCAACACTCTACTTCCCTCCCAACACAGACAGTGGGAAGCCCGTAATCTTGTTCATTCTACCAGGCAATATTCACCACTCCACGCCATGGCTTAATAGTATCTACACACACACACACACACACACACACACACACACACACACACACACACACAGAGAGAGAGAGAGAGAGAGAGAGAGAGAGAGAGAGAGAGAGAGAGAGAGAGAGAGAGAGAGAGAGAGAGAGAGAGAGAGAGAGAGAGAGAGAGAGAGAGAGAGAGAGAGAGAGAGAGAGAGAGAGAGAGAGAGGAGCGGCGCCGCATCTCACTAACTGAGTGCAATCCCCGCTAAGTCCCGCCAGAGTTGACCTTCATCTGTGTGTGTGTGTGTGTGTGTGTGTGTGTGTGTGTGTGTGTGTGTGTGTGTGTGTGTGTGTGTGTGTGTGTGTGTGTGTGTGTGTGTTTGTGTGTGTTTCCTTAAATTAACAGTTGAATGCACACTAGCACAGCAGTTTGGCCGCTTCCTTCCCAACCTACTGCAAGGTCAACTTTATCGCGTGCACGCACACACACACACACACACGGCCCGGTAGCTCAGTGGTTAGAGCACTGGCTTCACAAGCCAGAGGACCGGGGTTCGATTCCCCGGCCGGGTGGAGATATTTGGGTGTGTCTCCTTTCACGTGTAGCCCCTGTTCACCTAGCAGTGAGTAGGTACGGGATGTAAATCGAGGAGTTGTGATCTTGTTGTCCCGGTGTGTGGTGTGTGCCTGGTCTCAGACCTATCCGAAGATCGGAAATAATGAGCTCTGAGCTCGTTCCGTAGGATAACGTCTGGCTGTCTCGTCAGAGACTGCAGCAGATCAAACAGTGAATTACACGCACACACACACATACATGCATACACACACACACACACACACACACACACACACACACACACACACACACCTTCCATTGTATAAAAAAAAAAACTTCGTTTAGGTCTTTCTTTCTTTCTTTGTCCTTTCTCCTCCATATATTTATACGGGGGATGTCACTCCAAAAATGTTAAGTACTACAGGAAAATTACCAGAGAAAACGACTCATTTTAATAAGATGATCAGAAACTAATGAAAAAAAAAGAAAAAAAAATCACCACATTCTTTTATACAATGTCCCCACAAAATAAAGCAAAACATAAGTAAAATGCAAACATAAAAAAGAGAACCGATGGCTAAAGTAATCCGGAAGAAGTGAAAATAAATAAATAAATAAATAAATAAATAAACAATCCTTTCTTTAGCATACTGTTCCATAAATCTAAACAAATTATAAGGAAACTGCAAATAAACAAGGGGGAGTGTTGGCAGGGCGCGGTTCAATGCCTCTCCCTCTTACCTTTGACATACAGACACGGCAGCCGAGCACCACTAACACACTCACCTGCTCGCCGCCCTTCGTTAATTAGTCACCTGGAACACCTCGTCAGGCTCCTCCGGGCAAGTGTTGTGCCTCCTCTCCTTCCTTCGATTCGCCACGTCTTACTCTTGGCAGCTTACTCCGTCTCTCTCTCAATCTCTCGCGCACCTCATCTCTTTTTCCCCACTTATTCTTTTTACCATTTTTCCTATTCTTGTTTTGGGTTTTCTTTGTTTATTTTGTTATTGTTATCGTTGCTGTTGTTGCTAGTGTTGTTGTTTTCTTGCTTCTCCTTCAGCCAATTAGTACAGGTCGCTTCGTTTGACTGCAGTTGCGTCAAGATGATGGAAATAATAACCAGAGATAAGATTGTTAAACACTAGAAAACAAAATCTTGCAAGGCTCACATTTCAGAAAAACTTTTTTTGTTTTAAGAACTCACTACATTTCTTTTATGAAATATCTAACTTGTATGATGAAAAGAAAGCAGTTGATATTATTTGGCAAATTGCGCGGTACTTTTTCGAAATGCTGCCATGGGGAGGAGCCTTCTATTGTATTAAATTGTCTCTCTACCCTGTAGCTAGTTAATAGTTACCAAACATCCTTACAATGACTAAAAGGTCTGCTAATGTTTGGTTTTCCTTTGTATTCCTCCTCCTCCTCCTCCTTCTCCTCCTCTTTGTCTTCTAATTTTTCTTTTGAATACTCGAGCAATTTTTTTTTCAAGGCAAACACAAAATTTCTTCTCTCTCTCTCTCTCTCTCTCTCTCTCTCTCTCTCTCTCTCTCTCTCTCTCTCTCTCTCTCTCTCTCTCTCGCTAATGCCTCACAGCACGGGGAAGCGAGGCGAGATGAGGGATGAATTGAATTAATGAACACTGGCGCTGGCCAACAGAGAGGCCTCGTGGCACTAAGGTGAATGTGGCACTTGTTTAATTATGAATCGCCGAGAGGAATAAGTTATGGTAATGAGCCTAAGTACAAGGCGGGGCGAGTGTATGGAGGCGGGTGTATTAAGGATGGCAGCGCCGTGTGGAGGGAAGGAAAGGGAAAGGGAATTACTAAGGGGATTTAAAGAGGTCTGTTAAGGAGGGATGTAAGTACTTTAAATGGTGGTAATGTGCTGAGGGAGGAAGGCGTGAGGCATGGGAAGGGAAGGGAGTGAGGGAAGGGAGTGGGGGAGGGAGCCAGGAAGGGAGTAAGTAGTAAGGAAGATGGTGAATGGGGTTTAGGAAAGGAAGAGAGTAAGGAAGGTGATGAAAGAGGGCTGGGAGAAAGGTGGGAAGAGGAGTGTGTGTCGTGAGGCAGGAATGACGCACTCCACACTCTGGTTACCCTCACTGCTGCCTTTACTACAGGCCCACCACAGACGCCCTAAGAGAGTACATAAAGACGCACTTATACACACACACACACACACACACACACACACACACACACACACACACACACAGGTCAGTCTCCTTGTCGTAACTTTTGATGGCGGACGGATAGGCCTCTTGTCGGCCCCGCGGCGCCACGCAAGCCTCCCTCCTTCATAGGCCACGCCCAGACGATGCTGCCTTCACGCCTCCTCCGCAGTGATAACTATTCCCATCATCATTACAACAACTATTGGTGATAACAGTGGTGGGAAGGCACACACTCTGCCGAGCATTCCTAGACAGCTCATGTTCACATGGCCGCAGATTCAAAGGTCAGGGAGACACCAGGAGTAGGCCAGCACCTCACCCTCCCTCCCTGTGCTGCCGCTGCTACCACTGCCACCACTCCCTGTATTGCTGAATGCCTAGTGATGAACGCAGTGCCTGACAGTCCCTGGCACCCCTGCGATGGCCACCCAGCCTGCAGTGCCCCACGTCAGGCAGCCACGCCACTCAATGCCACCTCACTCCTCTCTCGTCACGTTCTGATTAAATAACCCCACTTGGTGATGGAGGAACCCATACACCCAAACACCCACCTCCCCCAACCCTCAACCTTTGTCCCCTGGACCCGCCTGTCCCATCTTCTGCCTAGCCACAGCACACCACACAGCCTGGAGGGAGGGCGCTACGTGTAGCTTAGTGATGGACTGACCTACACACCCACATGTCCCTGCGTCCTGCCTTCAATTAACCCTCACCCTTTGTCCCTTACCTTGTCAAGCTTGTCCTACTCTATATCCCCGCAGCCAAACACATCACACAGCCTGGAAGAAGAGCAGCATTCACTCTCCTACCTCCCCTCGATCCTCGACCTTTGCTCCTTGTCTTACCAGCCTGCCCTATTGTCCCACTGTCTCCACGTAACCACAACACAGCACAGCCAGGAGTAAGAGTGGCACGTGCAGCTCATCCCGCCCACAGACACACAACAGGTGGCGTCCAATCATCGTGTTGACAAGACTCCCACGAAGCTTATTCACGTGTTCTTGCAATTTTTCACCGCCTGACAAACACAATTAGCGCCCCCCTCAGGACACAGGCGGTTCCACGCGCGGTACTTCATTAGTGACACCAGAGGCCACGCTCCTCCCGTCCCCAGCAGCTGCCTCCAGCATAATGAGAAGTTGTAGAATGTTTAGGGATGTAAATATAGACACATAGATAGTACATGGATGGATAGATGGGTGAATGGATAGATGACTACATACATACTTAGGTAGGTAGCTAGGTAGGCAATTAGTTACCTAGTTAAATAAAGATAAATAAAAAGGTAGCCAGAATGACAGACTGACAGACAAGAAGAGAGACAGACAGACAAGGAGATAAATAGATGGACAGATATATAAAGATAAATGTACAGATAGTTATACATTGTCAAATTGATACAAAATTAAATAGCGAGACAGAATGAGACAAACAGGTATAAAAAGACATAAATAGACACCCAGATTTACTACCCAAGCACACACACATCACGAGTCGCCTTGACCCGCCGCGGCCAGCCAGGAGAATGCGTCACGTAGCCCTGCAAGAGCCTCGCCCACCAAGCACACACTCCCGCAAGAAAATCCCGTAAACCCTTTATTGCCAGGGCACCACGACTCCGAAAAGGGGGCGAGGCACGGCTCTCCTTAATGAGGGAAGGGAATTAAAACCACCACACACTAGAGGCGCCCAAGAATAGCTTCCTTCTGGGGCCTGGGTGTCGGTTCATCTGAGGCTGCAAGTGTTACCAAACTATGTACACCTCCCGCCACGCCCTTGAGAGCTGTCACGAGTCTTACATACACAGACACACATGCAGAAGGAGAGAGATAAATATGGGATGGAGAAAAAATGTGGTGGTGATAAAGAGGTGCTAGGATAAGATGTATGGAAGATAGGACACACACGCGCGCAAGAAGAGGAGGAGGAAGATAGGCAGGAAAATAAAAAGAATTCATGGTGGTGATAGAGGTGTTAGGATGTGGCCCAAGATTGATGGAGTGTGTGTAGATAGGAGACACGGACACGGACACACACACACACACACACACACACACACACACACACACACACACACACACACACACACACACACACACACACACACACACGGGAGGAGTTGGAAGATTGATAAGGGGATGAGGGGGAAAAGAAAGGAGAATTCGTGGTGGTGATAAGAGACGTTAGGATGTGACGTGAGATGGATGGAGGAAGTGACGAAACATAGGACTGACGAATACGAGCACACTCACATACACACACACACACACACACACACACACACACACACACACACACACACACACACACACACACACACACACACACACACACACACACAATGGTTCATGAAAACGCACAAATGACTGTTTTTTTTGTTCCATATACAGGAATTTTTCTATAGTCAAGAGAAATACAATTTAGCAGATGCCAAAAACAAAACAAAACAAAAAAACAGGTAGATACGCATTGGCAACACCTGCAACGTACAAAACCCCAATAAAAGCGTAGTTCCAACACAAGACAACACCCAAAAGACTCGTCAAAAAGAAAAAGGAGGTAAAAAAAAACTTGCTTTCTCACCACAACTATTTCCAAAGGTCACAGAGATGAATAGCACAGTTCTTAAGAGTGTTCCTCCGGTAAATAATCTACGAAATCTTATCAACCATAAAAAATAAAAAAAAACACTAAATTCAACTACAAAATAAATAGTCTGGGTTCAGCGCATAAACGTTTTAAAATAAGACAATAAGACCATACAAAAGGAAAAAAAAAATCATCACACACAATATACAAAAACACCAACAAAATCAAACCACGGAACCTCTGAAAAGCAAAAACACCAATTTTCATAGGGAGTTACAAAGTGTGTCCTTGCCTTTATAATTTTGCCTCGCCACGTTGCCCCGCCGGACCCTCACGCGATGATATTAACACAAGGGGTGGGGGGAAAAAAATTGACTTCCTTATTAAACTTTCTCTTCAAATTAGAGGGTGATAGAGGAGGTTGGAGAAAGGTGGTGGGGGATGGGGTAAGAAGGGGATAGGTATAAGGGGAATGTAAGATAGGGAAGAAGGGAAGAGTGGCTAGTTATGGGGAAAGGAGATGCGAGTGAGAGTGATAGATAAAAGGGATAGGAAAAATAAAAAGGTATGGAAGGAGAGAGTATAAAATAAGGAATTAAATATGGGAGGGAGAAAATACCAGAGGAGAAGAGAGAGAGAGAGAGAGAGAGAGAGAGAGAGAGAGAGAGAGAGAGAGAGAGAGAGAGAGAGAGAGAGAGAGAGAGAGAGAGAGAGAGAGAGAGAGAGAGAAACTGCTTCACTATATATACACTATGAATATTTTTAATCAGAAATTTACACATAACACATTCTGGCAACACTGAGAGAGAAGGAAAGGGAGGGAGGGAGAAAGGGAGGGAGGAAGGGAGGGAGGGAAAGGAGGAAAGAGAGGTAGAGAAGAGGAAATATGGAGGGAAGCTAAGGAGAGAGAAAAAAAAGTGTGAGAGGAATGTGTGAGAAAAGATGCGAAGGATGGAAGATAAAAAGAAGTGAGGAGGAGGAAAGGAAGTGAGGAGGAGGAGGAGGAGGAGGAGGAGGAGGAGGAGGAGGAGGAGGAGGAGGAGGAGGAGGAGGAGGAGAGACATTATAAGAAAAGAGTGGAAGAAGAGAGAAAATCAAACAGAAAAAGGAGAGAGAGAGAGAGAGAGAGAGAGAGAGAGAGAGAGAGAGAGAGAGAGAGAGAGAGAGAGAGAGAGAGAGAGAGAGAGAGAGAGAGAGACTGCTTCACTATATATACACTATGAATATTTTTAATCAGAAATTTACACATAACACATTCTGGCAACACTGAGAGAGAAGGAAAGGGAGGGAGGGAGAAAGG
>NC_059300.1:29487734-29492734 GCF_017591435.1 Portunus trituberculatus
ACTACTACTACTACTACTACTACTACTACTACTACTACTACTACCACCACTACCACCTTCATTTGATCCTCACTACCCTTTCCAACAACGAAGTACTCAGGTTTCTTGAATAAACATCGCCTGCAATTGATCACCTCCTGGCTAAACACAGGCACATACGCACAGCCACCCACAGCCACGCCACACGCACGATCATAGTGTCTAATGCTTGAGTGTACGAGAAACAGTCCGGCTGCCTTGGCCTTAACTTCTTTGCAGCCTCTCCGGTACAGGGAAAGTTAGCAAGAAAAGGCAGTGAGACAGACAAAACGAAGGAAGAAAGTCTCTGTGTGTGTGTGTGTGTGTGTGTGTGTGTGTGTGTGTGTGTGTGTGTGTGTGTGTGTGTGTGTGTGTGTGTGTGTGTGTTTCACTGTTTGATCTGCTGCAGTCTCTGACGAGACACCCAGACGTTACCCTACGGAACTACCTCAGAGCTCATTATTTCCGATATTCGGATAGGCCTGAGACCAGGCACACACCACACCCCGGGACAACAAGGTCACAACTCCTCGATTTACATCCCGTACCTACTCACTGCTAGGTGAACAGGGGCTACACGTGAAAGGAGACACACCCAAATATCTCCACCCGGCCGTGGAATCGAACACCGGTCCTCTGGTTTGTGAAGCCAGCGCTCTAACCACTGAGCTACCGGGCGTGTGTGTGTGTGTGTGTGTGTGTGTGTGTGTGTGTGTGTGTGTGTGTGTGTGTAATTCACCTCGGTCGCGTGCTGGTCACCCAGCCAGTCTTCCCCATTACGGAGCGAGCTCAGAGCTCATAGACCGATCTTCGAGTAGGACTGAGACCACAACACACTAAACACACCGGGAAAGCGAGGCCACAACCCCTCGAGTTACATCCCATACCTATTTACTGCTAGGTGAACAGGGGCCACACATTGAGGCTTGCCCATTTGCCTCGCCGCCTCCGGGATTCGAACCCGGACCCTCTCGAGTGTGAGTCGAGCGTGCTCGGCTGTGTGTGTGTGTGTGTGTGTGTGTGTGTGTGTGTGTGTGTGTGTGTGTGTGTGTGTGTGTGTGTGTGTGTGTGTGTGTCGCTGTCTGTCTCGTATAATGAAATAGATGTGAAATAAACTCGATACCTGAAAAAATTTTGGTGCTGAGAGAGAGAGAGAGAGAGAGAGAGAGAGAGAGAGAGAGAGAGAGAGAGAGAGAGAGAGAGAGAGAGAAAGAATTTTGTCTGTCTCTGTCTCTTCTCGTGTAATAAATTCAATTTCTGCTTGATTTTGGTACCGAGAGAGAGAGAGAGAGAGAGAGAGAGAGAGAGAGAGAGAGAGAGAGAGAGAGAGAGAGAGAGAGAGAGAGAGTCGTTCTCATTGCGTGCTCGGTCTTCGTCAGCCAGTTGTCACATTCCGCGCCGCTTCATTCATTTCTTCAGTCGACGTCCCACACAGGAATACACCACCAGACCGACGGATCAGCCATGGTTTGGCTACCGTTGCCGTGTTGCTGCTGAGGCAAAGTATGCTGCCTGGCTCCGCTACAAGAGGAACCCGACTCGGCGCAACAAGGACTTGCATAGGGCTGCATGCAGGAGGATGGTGGTAACCAGCAAGTGGGCCTTAAAAAAGTGGGAGAGAAAACTGGCGTAGGAAACAAAAGTTAGCAAGAGACCAAACTAAAGAATTTTGTCTGTCTGGAAAAATGAAGGTGGGGAATCCACAGCAGCCACCGCCTCAGCTGGTCCAGCAATGTGAGAAGACTGTCACCATGGTGGAGGTGACGCATCAGCAGGTGAAGCGATTATTGCGGGGCTACCGGCCCTGATGACATCAGCCCGCACCTGCTGAAGCGATGCTCCCAGGAACTGGCTGCCCCTCTCACCCAAGTCTTCACAACTTGTGTACGGGAAAACGTCTGGCCTTCAGTGTGAGTTCCGTACACAAAAAAGCTCCAGGACGGACCCAAAAAACTACAGACCCATATCCCTGTTGTCAGTGGTGGGTAAAGTGTTTGAGAGGGTCGTGGCAGAGGTGGTGTGTAGCCATCTCAAGGACAATGCCCTCCTCTCAGACCAACAGTTTGGGTTCAGAGAGAGAGAGAGAGAGAGAGAGAGAGAGAGAGAGAGAGAGAGAGAGAGAGAGAGAGAGAGAGAGTCGTTCTCATTGCGTGCTCGGTCTTCGTCAGCCAGTTGTCACATTCCGCGCCGAGAGAGAGAGAGAGAGAGAGAGAGAGAGAGAGAGAGAGAGAGAGAGAGAGAGAGAGAGAGAGAGAGAGAGAGAGAGAGAGAGAGAGAGAGAGAGACCCAGCCTTACTTTCCCTCATGTCCTAAGTTGTCTCAAACAAACAGTTAGCATAAGTTTACCCACTGCAGGGCGCGGGCACACACACACACACACACACACACTGTATAAAGTTATGTTTAAATAAAAAACACACACACACACACACACACACACACACACACACACACACACACAGAGAGAGAGACACACACACACACACACACACACACACCATTAGACATTCACTTTTTGTGTCTCTGAGAATTAAATTTACTACAAGTTTACTACTACTACTACTACTACAACCATTCTCCTCTCTCTCTCTCTCTCTCTCTCTCTCTCTCTCTCTCTCTCTCTCTCTCTCAGGTGAACAATTAGGACACCTTAACACACTTCACTCCCTCGTGTATCGTTTTCCACCTCAAACTTTGGTCACCTCAACAGGTAGATACTTGCTCCCTGGACACCTTACTCTCTCACTCGCAACGCCCCTGCACCACCACACCACGCCCATCACTGCCTAGCCACTCCACAGCTGTCTTGGGTATACTTGGAGGGGGTTAGGTTAAGTTGGGTTAGGTGTTGTACGAGGAGGATTAGTACTGAGGAAGGGAAGGTGGGTGGGAGAGAGGAATGGATGGAGATCGATAGGTATGTATGGAGGTAAGGAAGGAAGGAAGGAAGGAAGGAAGGAAGGAAGGAAGGAAGGAAGGAAGGAAGGAAGGAAGGAAGGAAGGAAGGAAGGAAGGAAAAGAAGGGAGAGAGGGAGGGAGGGAGCTTTATTTTGGAGGAAGGAAGGAAGGAAATATATAGATAGATGGATATATAAATAATAGATAAATAGACTGATAGATAAATGGAATGCTACACAGATTGATGGATCAACAAACCGACAGACAGAAAGATGTAGACAAAAATAAAGAAAAAGAAGAAAAGAAAAAGAAAAGGAACAAAAAATACACACACACACACACACACACACACACACTACACAGATGTCTAGACAAACAGACAGACAGACAGGTAAATAACCTCACCTAACCTTACCCAACACACCTCAATAAGGCCGATCTTCCTGCACAGAATTACATAAACTCCCACCTTACTACTCCACCACCACCACCACTACTCAACCCCCTCTCCTTCCCCTTCCTTCCCCATGCCCAACTCAGCCACAGGATCAGCTGAGGAAGGGGGATGGTCTGGATTCGGGCGCGGCGCTGACCCGGTATTATGTAGGAAACTCGGCCTTATTATCCTATTATTACGCTTAAAAATACGCCACTCCCGTCCATTACTAGCATTCAGGCCGACCCAACTTCTTATCATTATACTGTTATGCTGTGGTGGTGTGCTGTTATGCTGTGGTGGTATGCTCTTATGTTCCAGTGTCCTGTTATGTTGTGGTGTGTTGTGGATATGCTCTGGTTGTATGCTGTTATGTTGTGGTGTGCTGTTACTATGCTGTGGTGGTCTGTTAAGCTGTGGTGTGGTGCTGTTATGCTGTGGTGGTGTGCTGTTGTTATGCTGTGGTGGTCTGTTAAGCTGTGGTGTGGTGCTGTTATGCTGTGGTGGTGTGCTGTTGTTATGTTGTGGTGTGTTGCTATGCTGTAGTGTGCTGTTTTGCTGTGGTGTGCTGTTATGCTGCGGTGTGCTGTTATGCTGCGGTGGTATGCGGTGATGTACTGTTGTTATGCTGTGGTATGTTATTGTTATGCTATGGTGGTATGCTGCTGTTATGCTGTGGTGTGTGTTATGCTGTAGTGTGCTGTTATGCTGTGGTTGTGTGCTGTTGCTATGCTGTGGTGCGCTGTTATGCTGTGGTGTGCTGTTATGCTGTGATGGTGTGCTGCTGTTATGCTGTGGTGGTGTGCTGTTAAGCTGTGGTTTGCTGTTATGCTGTGGTGTGCTGTTAAGCTGTGGTGTGCTGTTGTTATGCTGTAGTGGTGTGATTACGAAGTGGTATGCTATTATGCTGTGGTGATGTGCTGTTGTTATGCTGTGGTGATGTGCTGTTATGCTGTGGTGTGCTGTTGTAACGCTGTGGTGTGCTGTTATGCTGTGTGTGCTGCTGTTATACTGTGGTGGTATGTTGCCTTCCCGTACCCGCTGCCGTTTGGTGCTGTGACCCTTCTCCTCTTCTTCAGCTGCGTGGTGGTGGTGGTGGTGGTGGTGGTGGTGGTGGCGATTCAGCTCCCACAATACAGTAAAGGCTCAAAATACTCCAAAAGTTATAGCCAGTAAAGAACTCAGCTCAAAATCTACCGTGGCATGAATTCAGAGCAAGGTAAGTTAACATGGAACAGTATATCGACAGCACGAGGAGAGGAACGGAAGGATGAAGGGAGAAGACAGAGGCAGTAACAAGGAACAAGTGATGGGTAATAATAGTAACACTAGTAATCTTGAGAGGCACCGAAGTAGTAGTAGCAGCATTATTATTGAGTATAGCATTGATTATGATGGTGGTGGTGAAGGTGGTGGTGGTGGCACGTGACGGATACTAATACAAAAATGGTGATATGCAGGATCATCAATCAACCAATAGAAGTGGCAGCGACGTGTGTCCTTGTGAATGTAACTCGCTTTGAGGAGGAACAGCTCACAACACAACGAGGGATCAAGGAATATTGCAATGGATTTATTTTTTTCATCTGACAATACTTAGACAGGACAAATACTCAGTTCACCTATTCTTGCAAGGAAAACTGAACTA
>NC_059300.1:29495234-29500234 GCF_017591435.1 Portunus trituberculatus
CACACACAGAGCCTTCCTGTAATGTGGGGACCAGAATTGCACATCATAATATACATGAAGTTTGACCAGTGCCAAATAAAACTTTAACATTACTTCGCTCCTTCTACTTTTAACACTCCAAATGAGGCCTAATTAAACCAATTCCTTGCTGAACTACCTGCATAAATATGAAGACAAAAATTAAAAGAGCAACTTCCACTAAACTGTTACAAAGAAGTGGAGACGAGACAGTCAGAATAAAAAATAATCGGAATCCTTGTTAACTCACACAAGAATTATGAAAACATGCTTGAAAAAACAGTAACGCCCATCTAACTATTCAAAAGTATTGCAGTGAGACAACAAAATACCCCTAAAATCCTCAACACATACCTAAAACACAGCCACTTCTGCCAGACTGCTAAAAAAAAGGTACTGGAGACGAGACGGACAAGACAAAGAAAACGGAATCCTTGTCAAAGCATCCCTAGAAACATGAGGAGTAAAGACACCTTTGAAAAACAACACTCATACAGACGAACGTACGGACAAATAAAGAATGGAGAATAAAACATGACGGAGGAGAGAGAGAGAGAGAGAGAGAGAGAGAGAGAGAGAGAGAGAGAGAGAGAGAGAGAGAGAGAGAGAGAGAGAGAGAGAGAGAGAGAGAGAGAGAGAGAGAGAGAGAGAGAGAGAGAGAGAGAGAGAGAGAGAGAGAGAGAGAGAGAGAGAGAGAGAGAGAGAGAGAGAGAGAGAGAGAGAGAGAGAGAGAGAGAGAGAGAGAGAGAGAGAGAGAGAGAGAGGAGGGGGGGAGGGCAGGACACAACCCAACCTTCCACAAGACTTAAAAAAGAAGAAGAAAAAAAAAAAAAAAAGTCAGCGGCAGAGACGAGACGGCAAGACAAAGAACTCATTGCAAAGCGGCCATCACTCAGGCGGTCTAGTCTTCCACCGCCGCCGCTGCTGCTGCTCGCCGCCTCACTGAGATATTAATGCACGCAGCGATGTTACAGTCTGAAGAGCGCGGCGCAAAAGAGGCAAGAGAGATCGACACTGCGAAGCTGACGAGTATTAATCCTTTCACTGCCATGTTCCTCCTCTCTCCTTAATCCCTTACGTACTATGACGCGTTTCCATATTCATTCTGCTTACTATCTAGTGATTTTATACAGATTCAGAAATTTATGTGGGGATTAAAACAGTGAAGATTTTGGCCATTAATCTTCTGACCTTCATAGACCCTTCCTAATGTCAATGAAATCGTCTAATCACACCCAAAACTCATGGTAAAAAAGCGTACCAGTACTGAAGGGGTTAATCACTGGCCACTCAGAGACACACTTTTCTTTTTATTTTTCAGCCAATCCAATCATTATGGCGGGTGGAAATTGCAAAGTCTACTCTCTTTTATTCCTTTCCCTTCCTGTAGATGTTTATATATACAGATTCCACACATTGATTGCTTTTAGAAGTGGAAATTGTTGCACATCACAGTGAAAAAGATTAACGCACCGATGGAACTAATTCATCAGGTTATTGTGATTCTTTGATTTCACTGAGTGGTGAGCTAATTCTTTTTTTACTTTTTTGTCTAATTTCTATGTGAAAAAATGGTGCTCGATGAGAGAGAGAGAGAGAGAGAGAGAGAGAGAGAGAGAGAGAGAGAGAGAGAGAGAGAGAGAGAGAGAGAGAGAGAGAGAGAGAGAGAGAGAGAGAGAGAGAGAGAGAGAGATGAGCACCTCGTCTCCCCTCACTGGGCAGTAATAATATATTCTTAGTGTGCGTAATAAGTTGTAGAGATTGCCTTGTATCGATTGGTGAGGGCGAGGTTAGTGTAGCGAGCCTGAGTTGTGTTAAGTTACGAGGACGCCCTTTGCTCAAAGGAAGGAAAACAGTGAGAGGGAGAGGAAAGTCTAGTGAAGCCAGGTACGGTACAAACTCATATAAACCAGGTGTTATTTGCAGGAAGTGAGAAGAACAGGTGATAAATCGAGTTGTAACGTGTGTGTGTGTGTGTGTGTGTGTGTGTGTGTGTGTGTGTGTGTGTGTGTGTGTGTGTGTGTGTGTGTGTGTGTGTGTGTGTGTGTGTGTGTGTGTGTGTGTGTGTGTGTGTGTGTGTGTGTGGGAGGGGAGGGGGTGAGTGAGTGGGTATGTCTGGAGGCGAAAACCAAACAGATCAGTCCATTTAGAGAGGGTAATACCACTGAATTACACGTGAAAACATGAAAACAAATAATTACGTAACACTAAGGCTTGTATCTTTGCATCCTTCATCTTTGTTTTTTTTATAATATTTAAGGTTTTCATTTAACTATTTTCAAGAGCTACAGATAAGATACATAAGACTTCCATGATGTTTTTCTCTCCAAGGTACACAATTCTTAAACCTTGTCAAGTCATGAAAATATCCCTGAAAAGCACAATAACTTCCACTAAACCCTGTTACCGGTAAGAGGTGAGGCAGGGAGACATTTAAGAATAGGTACTTCATAGGTTAACTTATAATGGGTTTTTCGTCTTGGCTTGGTGGAGCTTTACCTCATCTTGCCTCATGTCAGCCTATTGCCTTTGATGAAGAAAGGCAAAGAGAATAAACCGGTGCAGGGAAGAGAATAGAAAAGGAGAAAGGAGGAAGGGCGGACTCAATGCTACCTCACCAAACACTACAAACAATGAATAACACAATAAACACAAACAATTCGCGTAAATGGACTTGAGAATAGAGAATAAAGCACTGTAGAGAATGAAGGCGAAGAGGAAAAGAGAAGAGAGACTGGAGGAAATGAGGAGGCCAGGACATGACCCTACCGTACCTGCTGCCAGAAAAAAAAAAGCACATCAAACAAAATCACATGCAAAGTGGCATAAAAACAAATAGAGGATAGAGAACAAAGAACACCATTGAAAGGAAGGAAGGAGGGAGAGGGGCGGGACACGAACCTACCACACACACCTAACACAAAGAGCAAAGGTTGACACACTGCACACAATCACCTCACCCAAACTAACTTACGAACAAACACAGGATAGAGAATAAATAGAAGGAAGAGAATAAACCAGTGGAGATAAGCAGAAGGAAGGAGGAGAAAGGGAGATACCAAAACCCTAACGGGACACTCAGCACAATCACTCTACATAAACCAAAACATAAAGAATAAGGGTTTGTAAAAAAGGAAAGAGAAAGAAAAAGGAGAGAGAGAGAGAGAAAAGAAGACAAAACACGACCTTATCTCACACTCAACACACACCAAAAGATGAAAAATAAAGCCTTGTAAAGAAGAGAGAGAAAAAGAGACGGTAACAGACAGATGGGAAGAAAAAGACAGTAAAAGAGAGAGAGAGAGAGAGAGAGAGAGAGAGAGAGAGAGAGAGAGAGAGAGAGAGAGAGAGAGAGAGAGAGAGAGAGAGAGAGAGAGAGAGAGAGAGAGAGAGAGAGAGAGAGAGAGAGAGAGAGAGAGAGAGAGAGAGAGAGAGAGAGAGAGAGAGAGAGAGAGAGAGAGAGAGGCACAAAAACAGGATTCCACCTCACACTCAACACAAACGAAAAGATGAAAAATAAACCTTTGTAAAGAAAAGAAACAAAAAAAAATAAAAGGACAGCAAAAGATAAAGAGAAAGACACAAAAAAGAGCTCACCTCACATCCACGCCCACCACTACAGGAATGAAGATGGACACACTCAACACAATCACTCACGCCGCATCCAAGGACAACGTTATCGATTGCCCTTCAAATATTCACCAGTACCTTCCCTGCCATTGAGACGCAAGACTGACTGAGTGGCGCGGTGTCCTGCCCTCACCCTTCCCCGACCCTTTCCTACCCTCTCCCTCCCTCCCCAACCTCGTTACTGACGCGCAAATAACGACTGACACACATTAACACGCCATCAAGCATTTCGCGCCAAATCCTCCTTCTGCTCTCAACATTCCACATTTCCACCTGATGCGCCTCTGCAGGATTTTCTCAGTGGCTGTATATGCAACGCCAACCTTGCTTCTCCAGCCTCTCCTCTGCCGGGGCGCGGGAAAAGATGAAAGAGGAGAGGAGAGGAGAGGAGGAAGAGCAGAGAGGGAAACTATAAGGGTGAAGGGATGGAAAAAGGATGGGAGGAAAGAGAAAGAAGAGGAAAAATAGAGGATAGGAAGAAGGAAGAATGTAAGAAAGGTGCAAGAGGAGGCGGGAGAGAGGAAGAGAGAGGCTGTGAGAGGAGGAAGAGGAATGAGGGAGAATATAAGATAGGGTGAAAGGATAGAGAAAGGATGAGACGGAAGGAAGATATGATGGGAAGGAAGGAGAAGAAGATAGGAAGGGGGCAAGAGGAGGCGAGAGAGAGGAAGAGAGAGGCTGTGAGAAGAGGAAGAGGAGGGAGGGAGAATATAAGGATGAAGAGATGGAGAAATGATGAAAGGGAAGGAAGAGAAAAATAGAGAATGAGAAGAAGAGAGGATGTAAGAAAGACCCAAGGGGAGGTGGGAATGAGGATGAAAGAAGATGTGACAGCAGGAAGAGGAAGGAGGGACGACTGTAAGATTGAAAGAATGGGAAAAGATGAGAAAAAGGAGGATGTTATGAGAGGGAAGGAGGGATTGAGGATGGATAAAAAAAAAAGAGAATGTAAAAAAAGGTGCAAAGGTAAAGAGAGAATGGGAGGGGAGAGAGAAAAGACGTGAGAAAAGAAAGACATAGAGAGAGAAAGGGTGTGTGGAAGGGAAATGAGACAAAATGAGGGGAGGGAAAGTGTAGCAGAGAAAGATAGAGAGAAAGAGAAAGGGAAGGAAGGGAAATGGGAAAGAAATTGTATGTGGGCGTTTCCTGTGTGGAAGGGGAAAGAGAGAGGATGTGAGCGGAAGGAAAGAGAAGGAAGAGGAAGGATGTGTGTCTGAATGTGGCTAGGAGAGTAACATAAAATAAAGGAAACAGTGGAGATGTGTGTGTGTGTGTGTGTGTGTGTGTGTGTGTGTGTGTGTGTGTGTGTGTGTGTGTGTGTGTGTGTGTGTGTGTGTGTGTGTGTGTGTGTG
>NC_059300.1:29512734-29547734 GCF_017591435.1 Portunus trituberculatus
GCCGATTACCAGGACTCGAACCCGGTCCTCTCGACACACGCGGTGTGTGTGTGTGTGTGTGTGTGTGTGTGTGTGTGTGTGTGTGTGTGTGTGTGTGTGTGTGTGTGTGTGTGTGTGTGTGTGTGTGTGTGTGTGTGTGTGTGTGTGTTATACTATTTTTCTGCTTGTATTTTGTTGTAGAATTTCTCTCTCTCTCTCTCTCTCTCTCTCTCTCTCTCTCTCTCTCTCTCTCTCTCTCTCTCTCTCTCTCTCTCTCTCTCTCTCTCTCTCTCTCTCTCTCTCTCTCTCTCTCTCTCTCTCTCTCTCTCTCTCTCTCTCTCTCTCTCTCTCTCTCTCTCTTCATTCTCCTGAACTCGTGTCCGTAATTTACACTTCCCTTCCTCTCCTTATTGTTCGTAATAATAACCAGTCTCTCTCTCTCTCTCTCTCTCTCTCTCTCTCTCTCTCTCTCTCTCTCTCTCTCTCTCTCTCTCACCACACGCAGAGTTCAATCCTCTCTCTTCCCTCTTATTCTTCCCTCTCGCTCCTTCACGCAAACTCTCCCTCTCCCATCCACCTCCACCTTACCTTCGCTCCCTTCTCCCTCTCCTGCAGCTCCCGGTAAAGTAATTCCTTCCCGCAACAGGTAAAGGTGAGGCGCGAGCTGTGCATTGCTACTATTACTATTCTTTCAGTAGGGAGTTGCGCTAATCTCCCCCTAATCGGATGAGATAAGAGGGGTTAATGGAGGGTCGCTGGCACGCACTGATACAAGAATGGGGAGAATGAGAGACAGCCAGACTCGTAAATGAACACACGGATGGAGTAAAGGTTTGAGTTCCGTGAAGGGGCATATATGTGACATAGAGTTGAGGTAGACTGTGTTGTAGTGAAAAAGGTCATATATATAGACAGACACACGGATTTTCAGTTAGAAAGGACAGTTTAACCTTTTTTCAATGAGATTATTCACAGCACTAATAGCAATGTATATAGTTTTTATAAGCGTTTTACAAGACGATTGAAAAAAAGAATGGATTTTACAATTTCTAGGGTGCACAATGTTTGGAGTTAGGTGTGGAGCAAGAAAAGGCGTCTCAGAAGGATTAGTGCTTAAGGAAGGATGTGCCAAGTAACAGTGAAAGGGTTAAATGAGGTAGTGAAAGGGTAAGTATTGGTGGTGTTGGTAGTGTTTGGCTGGGACATTGCAAACGGAACTCCTAGACCTTGGTAATAAAAGAAAATATCAATAAATAAAAGAAAGTAAACATAATTTTAAAAAAGGGAAAAAAAGGAGAGAAATGGTCCTTCATCTAAACACAGAAGAACACCAAGTCGAGGGAATAAATGCGTTGTTCTGGGAAATGACAAGAAAAAAAACTACTTCACTTCCTTTCCTCGCTTCTAAACTCTTCCTTACAAATGTACCACCTATCAACTCCTCCTCCTCCTCCTCCTCCTCCTCCTCCTCCTCCTCCTCCTACCGTTGTACCTCTCACTATTTTTTCTCCCCGCTACTTATTTCCTTCCCTCCCTTACTTCCCTCCATTCCTCTGCGCCCTCCCTCACATCCCTCCATATCTCCTCCTCCTCCTCCTCCTCCTCCTCCTCCTCCTCCCCCTCTTGTAACCCTCACAATTTTTCCCTTACCTACTTATCTACCTCCCTTACCTCCATACCTCCCTCCCTCTCACCTCCCTCACCTAACCTTCCTTCCATTCCATTACCTCTCTCTCTCTCCTCCATTCCCTTCCTCATCTACATCAATCTTTTCCTTAAATTCTTCACTGCCTTCCTCTCACACGCCATCCCTTCACCCCTCCTACCCCCTTCCACTCCCTCTCCCTTCCATTACCTCACCCACTCTCCCTCACTCTCCCTCGGGTCGTCGCCAGAAGGTAATGGCTGGTCTTTACGTGTCTACAACGAGGATACTAACACGACGATTACCTGAGAGAGAGAGAGAGAGAGAGAGAGAGAGAGAGAGAGAGAGAGAGAGAGAGAGAGAGAGAGAGAGAGAGAGAGAGAGAGAGAGAGAGAGAGAGAGAGAGAGAGAGAGAGAGAGAGAGAGAGATACAGTACCATTAGACATTAAATTCAGGCTATTACATTAATTATCACCCGCTAGATCATGTACTGTATGTAGTTTCAGTCACATTAACACGTCCATAAACTGTTTAGTAGTAGTAGTAGTAGTAGTAGTAGTAGTAGTAGTAGTAGTAGTAGTAGTAGTAGTAGTAGTAGTAGTAGTAGTAGTAGTAGTAGTAGTAGTAGTAGTAGTAGTAGTAGTAACAGCAGGTAATATTAGTCTTTTTTCGTGTTAGCACACACAAAAAGACCTTAATTTCTGGTAAGTATGTTAGGGAAGGAGAGAGAGAGAGAGAGAGAGAGAGAGAGAGAGAGAGAGAGAGAGAGAGAGAGAGAGAGAGAGAGAGAGAGAGAGAGAGAGAGAGAGAGAGAGAGAGAGAGAGAGAGAGAGAGAGAGAGAGAGAGAGAGAGAGAGAGAGAGAGGAAAAAAAAACTGATGTGGTAAGAGGAACACAAAAAAAAAAAGAGTAAAATGAAACAGACACACGAAAATGGAAGAGGAAAAATAAAAGACAGAGACACAAAATGAAAGCGACAAGGACAGTGGAATTGAAGAAAAGGGACAGAAGTGGAGATAAGACTGTACAGCACAATATCAACCCATTCAGTACCATGACGGGTTTTCATATTCATTCTGGTTACTATTTCAAGATTTTACACACCATCAAAAACTGATGTGGGGATTAAAATATTGACGACTCCTGCCATTAATCTTTTGATCTACACAGACCTTTCCTCATGTAAGTAAAATCGCCTAATCCTACACAAAACTCAAGGTAAAAATGCGTCTCAGTACTGAAGGAGTCAATACATGAAACAGAGGGTGTGAACAGTGCCTCCAGCCACGCCTTGCCTCTCTGTCAGTACTAGGAGGGTGGAGAAGAGCAGAGAGGTGGAATGAGAGCAGGAAGATGAAGAAGCAAGACAATAAAGGAGTAGGAAGATGGAAAGGAAGAAAGTAGATATAAGAGAAGCAGGTGGATGAAGAAAAAAAGAAGCAGGAAACTAGAAGAGAAAGAAAATGGTTGGAGGAAGAGCAGTAAATGAGGACTGGAAAGAAGGTGGATGGCTTAATAAGAAGCAGGAAGGAGGAGGAGGAGGAGGAGGAGGAGGAGGAGGAGGAGGAGGAGGAGGAGGAGGAGGAGGAGGAGGAGGAGGAGGGAGGGAAGGAGAAGGAGAAGAAGATGGAGAAGGAGAAGGAGAAGGAGAAGGAGAAGGAGAAGGAGAAGAAGAAGAAAAAAGGAGATGATGATGAAGATAGAAGATAAATCAAAAGCGCTAAAGGAGGAAACAACTAGATATAAGTGGAGAAATGGAAAAAGAGCAGAAGAGTGAAGAAGCAGAAAAAGTGAAGGAAAAAGCAGATGGATTGAGCAGATTGAGGAAAGTGAAGAGGAAAACAGACAAATAGAAAGAGAACTGGAATACATACGGAGAGGTGAACGAAGAAGAATAACAAGTGGAAGAGCAAGAATGTGGAGAGGGTAAGAAAGTGGAGAGGGAAGAATAACAAAGAAATCATGGAGGTGGAGAAGGTGAAGGTGGAGGTGGAGGTGGAGGTGAAGAGGGAGGTGGAGGAGGTGAAGGTGGAGGTGGAGGGAGAAGATGAGGGACGTGTAGAGGAAGCAGGTAAATGGGAAAGAACAACAAAAGGAGGTACAGTGAGAGAGAGAGAGAGAGAGAGAGAGAGAGAGAGAGAGAGAGAGAGAGAGAGAGAGAGAGAGAGAGAGAGAGAGAGAGAGAGAGAGAGAGAGAGAGAGAGAGAGAGAGAGAGAGAGGAGGTACAGTGGTGAGGGAGCTTGAGAAGAGAGAGAGAGAGGGAGAGGGAAAGTTGAAGGACGGGAGAAGCCAGGAAGATTTATATAAGGACGGGGAATTCATGAAGTACATTACTAACTTAATAAGGTGCTAACAAGATGGTCCAAGAAAGGTCACCGCTCCCTACCCTTCCCCCTGGCCCCCATTCACCTGCCTCCAGCCTCCAGACCCTCCCCTTCACACCACCACACCACCACACACCCAACCAACACTGTCTTTTTTCCTTTCCTCAAGAGACAAATTTCGACAGTGTGGTAACAGATGAAGCCATTAGTTATATCCTCTCTCTCTCTCTCTCTCTCTCTCTCTCTCTCTCTCTCTCTCTCTCTCTCTCATATACGTTACACTCACACCTATGTCACATCAGTTCTAAGACACACACAAAAGGTGATTCCAGAGCACAGCACGAGGACGGAGACAGGATGATAATGACACTCCCGCGATACAAAGCTCGCTGCACGTAAATGGAACCTCAACACTAAACATTGCTCGGTGTTTTTCTTATACTGTTTTATGTTATTCGTCGTTTAAGTCTGACATCTTCACTGGACATTTCTTTGTAAATTGTTTTTTTTCTCTCTCTCTCTCTCTCTCTCTCTCTCTCTCTCTCTCTCTCTCTCTCTCTCTCTCTCTCTCTCTCTCTCTCTCTCTCTTTTCCTAAGAGGAGTGAAAAAAAGATAGACAGCCAGCTAAAGAGAAAGTGGGTGGGAAGAGAAGGGGTGGAAGAAAGTACAAGAAAAGATAGACAGTAGGCTAACCACACTGCTGTCTCCAAACGTTATTTTACATTAAGGACTACATTCTGAAGTACTGCGCCCCATCTCCCCTACTTTCAAAAGGGCCTACTTAAAGCTACAAGAGTTTTTAATGGCGTTTACGGAGAAAATGTTGGAGTAACTACACCTGGCATTACTTACAGGAAAATCAATCTTAAGAACCCAGCCAATCACTTCTGTCGCTTTTCAAAATAGTCGACGTGAGAGGAAAAGCGTTTCACAACACAGGCCTAAACCTTGCCGCTCCACTGTCCTTCACCACCACACTGCCGCTCCACCCCTCCCTCTCTCAGTGGTCACCAGGGGCGGGGAGTCACGCCCCCTGCCATTAGTCACCGCCAAGTAACAGCGTGTCAGGACGTCAGCTCGCTCAAGGTGATAACAAGTTAGTTTCTGGAAGTCACTTGTCACGTCAACTCCTGCTCAGCGTTGACTTGAACACCAGCAGGAGGGAAGAACCGCTGCAAAGCTTAAATCTCCTCACTTTCAGGTTATTTATCGCCTTTCCCAGATTCTCTCTCATACTTTGGCGGAGAAAGAATCTGGAAAAGGAGATAAATAACTCAAAGAAATCCTGAAGTGTGCACAGATCTAATCTAAAAATTAGTCTCAAAACTGTTTCAAGGGAGGTTACAAGACACGTTCATTTTCTCCAGTAAGTGTTGCAGCGCCTTCACCTATACAGAGGAATGAAGACGTGGAGATCTGAGAAGAGGCAAGGCAAAGCGAGGCGAGACAAGGAGAGGCGAGGCGAGGCGAGGCGAGGCAAGACGAGGCGGAGAAAGCAAGGGAAGGCAAGGCAAGGCAAGGCAAGGCGAGGAGAGGAGAGGCGAGGCAAGGAGAAAGCAAGGGAAGGTAAGGGAAGGCAAGGCGAGGCGAGGCGAAGCGAGGCGAGGAGTGTTAGCAGGGCACAAATATGAACAAAGCATCAGTATTAGGTTCAAGTTTACGTTAGAGCGAGATGAGGTTTACGATCAACGACTACTTTTGTAACGTTCCCATGAAATATCTTGTGACGCTACTGTGAGAGAGAGAGAGAGAGAGAGAGAGAGAGAGAGAGAGAGAGAGAGAGAGAGAGAGAGAGAGAGAGAGAGAGAGAGAGAGAGAGAGGAGAGGAGAGGAGAGGAGAGGAGAGGAGAGGAGAGGAGAGGAGAGGAGAGGAGAGGAGAGGAGGAAAGGAAAGGAAAGGAAAGGAAAGGAAAGGAAAGGAAAGGAAAGGAAAGGAGAGGAGAGAGAGAGAGGAGAGGAGAGGAGGAGAGGAGAGAGAGAGGAGAGGAGAGAGAGAGAGAGAGAGAGAGAGAGAGAGAGAAAAGGAGAGAGAGTGTGTGTGTGTGTGTGTGTGTGTGTGTGTGTGTGTGTGTGTGTGTGTGTGTGTGTGTGTGTGTGTGTGTGTGTGTGTGTGTGTGTGTGTGTGTGTGTGTGTGTGTGTGTGTGTGTGTGTAGCCGGCGCTAAATAAACCAGGACCAGCACTGTGGAGGGCTTGAAGGACGCCACTCGTTATTTATCTGCAACCCCGAAGAGAGAGAGAGAGAGAGAGAGAGAGAGAGAGAGAGAGAGAGAGAGAGAGAGAGAGAGAGAGAGAGAGAGAGAGAGAGAGAGAGAGAGAGAGAGAGAGAGAGAGAGAGAGAGAGAGAGAGAGAGAGAGAGAGAGAACAATCTGCATGTGAGTGTATGAATGTATGAGTCAGAAGGCACCCAGACTGACCACCACCACATAGCACCTTTGTAACTATAGGAGTGTATGATAGTATGTGAGAGTGTATAAGAGTCTTATAAGATGTAGGTACACACTGACAACCACCACCACCACCACCACCACCAGAACTACCACTACCACTACCACTACCATTACCACCACCACCACCACCACCACTACCACTACCACTACCATTACCACCACCACCACCACCAACAACAACAACAACACTGCCCCGCTCTCAAATGCACGTCGCTTCAGACCTTACCACCGCAGCGTCATTCAGTCAGTCTCGGCAGCAACACACACCTCCGGCAGCCATGCAGAATATTCCCAGGGAGTGAGGGGCACGGCAGCTGCCTAATGTACAGCCCTCAGCCGATTGCTGCCAATGACCCCATGACCTCAGCACCACCACAGCGTGACGGGCTGCAGTCAGTTAAACCAGACGGAGCGTGGCGCCCAGCGGGCACCCTGGGGGTATTGGGGGCAGGCAGCCTCCTTCGGCGCCACACTCACTGCTCATCCTCACTCGCCGCGCCGCCACCACTTCGCCCACTCATCTCTCAGCGACATAATTTCGTGGCCAACTGTCGATCTGTTATAAATTACCTCAGGGATTTGATTAATTTAATTACTGTAATGGTGGGTGGAGGAAGGGTAAGAGGGGGTGAAGGTGGTGGTTGTGATGATTGCGGAGGTGGTGGTGCCTCCTGAACGCGTCTCCCCGTGACAGGCGCGGAGGGTTATCGTGATGACGCATTAAGTAATTTGTTCCTTTACTCCGCACAGGTTTTCATCCCGGAGCGCGGCAGACGGTGAGCTGCTCCCCGGCGGCGCCTGCAGGAGCGCCACACAACACTTGGTTTTTACCGAGATTAAATGTGTGTGTGTGTGTGTGTGTGTGTGTGTGTGTGTGTGTGTGTGTGTGTGTGTGTAATTCACCTCGGTCGTCTGCTGGTCACCCAGCCAGTCTTCCCCATTACGGAGCGAGCTCAGAGCTCATAGACCGATCTTCGGGTAGGACTGAGACCACACCACACAACACACCGGGAAAGCGAGGCCACAACCCCTCGAGTTACATCCCGTACCTATTTAGTGCTAGGTGAACAGGGGCCACACATTAAGAGGCTTGCCCATTTGTCTCGCCGCCCCGGGACTCGAACCCGGCCCTCTCGATTGTGAGTCGAGCGTGCTAACCACTACACTACGCGGTGTGTGTGTGTGTGTGTGTGTGTGTGTGTGTGTGTGTGTGTGTGTGTGTGTGTGTGTGTGTGTGTGTGTGTGTGTGTGTGTGTGTGTGTGTGTGTGTGTGTGTGTGTGTGTGTGTGTGTGTGTGTGTGTGTGTTGACCGGGTAGGCTTCAGGGTGGGGAGGTCGGTGAGGTGAAACAAATACTGGGTTGCACAGGTGTGGTGGTTCAGGTAATGCAGGGGAGTACAAAAAGCAGACTCACACCCGGCAGGGCGCCACGAGCCGGCCGTGACAGAGGGGTCATGTTGGCGATAAGTTATGGCAATACACCTGCTGACCGTCTTTCATGAGGCGACGTAAATCACCTCATGAAATTCGCCTCTAACACTAAGCCCTCAGTTCACCAGTGATGTCACCTCAAGGATACCACGCACCTCCCACGTAACAGGTTTTCTACGAAGCATTTCATTAATTACTAGTTTGACTCACCTACAATACTTGACACTGACTGAACAGCTTACACAACGCCTGCACTAATCACAAGGTTATAAGTGAACTCGATAAAACGTTACCTTCCCTACATGATTTCTCACTATTTGATTTGTGGATCATGAAGACAAGCTTCACCACAGCAACACGTTTTCTGCTGAGTTTTTATCCCCCCTCCCCATACCCCACCTCCCCAACGGTTGCGTTGACTGTTACAAGACACGACCTTCACACAATTAATGCAGGATGAATGTTGCAGGTGAGTGAGGATCAGATCCTCGCCCCTACAAGGCAATACAACAACAAGGCAGGTCACACTCACCGGTCGTAGATGAGCTGGACGGCGAGCTGGCCCGTCACCTGGCCAAACGTGTCCTCCAGCTCCCCCAGCGTGACGGATGTGTCCGAACTGACGGAGTCGCAGGACATAGCTCTTTTCAGCGTAGGTCCGTGCCCTGGCCCGCCTGCCATGCCTCCGTCAAAACTGCCTGACAGATCGGCGGAGTTTGGCCCTGAGCTGGAGTAGCCGGCGGAGCTGGGCGGCGTATCAGCGAAGGTGGCGAGGGAAGCGGCGGAGTTGGGCGGCGTGGAGGTGACCAGCCCGGCCGAGCTTGGAGGCGTGTCAAGAGACAATCTGCGGTTGATGCCGAGACCAGGTGACACCGGGGACAGCGAGGCGTCCATGGAGGCACGCCTGCTGGTGAAGGAGCCTCTGAGCCCCGCCGAGCTGGGGGGCGTGCCGCTCACCGTGGCCCGGGTGCTACTGAAGGCGCTGAAAGGTCCCGCTGAGCTCGGGGGCGTCTCTGTGGAGCCTTGAGAGAAGGACTTTGTCGCTGAGTGCGGAGGCGTGATGGGTAGGTTGGTGGAAGCGGGCGGCGTGCCTAGGTGGTCAAGAGGGCCATGCATGAGGTCCTCCTCGTCGGGCAGCTGACGTAGGCGGGCACTCAGGGACGCAATGTACTCACGCACCCGCCTCGTGCTCTCATCCTCTTCCTCCATGTCACCCAGCACACCTACGCCACTCTCACTCTGCTCGGAGGAAGAAACCTCCTCCTCTACTCTCCCCAGTCCCCCAGGCTGCCTCTCCCCTCCACCACTGTCCATACTCCCAAAAAATGTGTTCTTCCCGCTGTCCCTGCTGCCCTGCAGAGTTTGTTCCCTCCTGGAGGAGGTGTCCGTGGGCCACCAGTCCTGCGAGGTATCACGAGGGTGCTCCATGGTGGCCCCCAGCTGTTTCATTCGCGCCTCCACCTCCGCTAGGCGCGAGGAGATGTGCGGGGAATGGGGCGAGTAGGGGTTGGTGGCCGTGTTGGGGGGCGTGGCGGGGACCTCATAGCTCCTCCCCAATTCTGGACTGCCCACGGAGTCTCGTGAGGACAGATCCGTTGAAACCTGCAGTGGTGAGAGAAAAAGATTCTTTAGAGGCACAATGACACGGTCTGCCCGACATTACCACAGCAGTCACGCACACGTGTACCAAGGCACACCTCACCATGCAAATTCTTAAAAACATAAAAAGTTCCCAAACATGCAAATTTAGATCAGAATCCACTTATTGGAAGTATGAGTAACAGAACAAATAAGCGAATACCTGAAAACAGCAAAAATGGATGCCAGAGTATACTGGAATGCGTCATGGAGACAGGAGTGCTTAACATTACCTGAGGCGTGAGCGGCTCGCCAGTCCTCGGTAAGGCGGGGCGCGGCGCCGCGGTGCTCGCCCCGCTGCTCAACCTATCATAACTGAACACACCACTGGAAGCTCCACTCGCAAACACTTCGTTGGTCCCGGAGGGGCTTTCATAGTTTTGTAACACGTAACTCTTGGTCACGCCAGTGTCTGCTTTGCGGCTCGTAATGTCTTGTGATATGTTATCGGTGTCACTATTCACGCGGTCACTATTCTCCACGACCCCATTGGCCTGAGACGCGAGGCTCGTGTGTGGCTGCTGAGGCTGAGGCGAGCTGGAGTCTTGCGCCGCCTTCACTCCTCTCCCACCCTCCTTAGCCTCCCCCTCACCTGACCAGCGCTCTCCTTCCCGAGGCCCATTGAGGAGTGGTCTCGAGTCTCCCGCGCCCTGTCCCTCCTCGGGCTTGGTAGGGGAGTTGAGGTCCATTAGGTTCCCGGAGAAGGAATGAGACAGGGAAGAGTCGGCCGCGGCTGTATGAGGTGGCGGGGCTGGCGGCGCGGCGGCCGTGGTAGTGGAAGCGAAGGAGAGCGTGGAGTGTGAGAAAGGTGAGAGATCCGCAGAGCCTGACGAGAATGGAGCGCCGCTTGAATCATAGAAAGACGTGGTACTTGCCGCGGCGGTCACCACTGCAGTGTTCGCCGCGGCGGTGAACGTTACGGTGTTTGGCGGGGCGCTCGACGCTGCGGTAGTGGAGGAAGTTTGGAAAGACAAGGCGTTTAATGAAGCTGTGAAAGCTGCAGTGCTTGCAGGGGCACTGAACACTGCTGTACTTGAGGGAGCAAAGAAAGACGTGGTACTTGCTGGGGTTGTGAGCACTGTGGCATTTGCTGGGGCTGTGAAAGCCTCAATGCTTGCTGTGGATGTAAAACCTCTACTACTTGCTAGAGCTGTGAAGGCTGCAGTGCTCGCTGACGCTGTGAACGCTGCAGTGCTCGCTGGCGCTGTAAACGCTGCAGTACTCGCTGGCGCTGTGAACGCTGCAATACTCGCTGGCGCTGTGAACGCTGCAGTGCTTGCTGGCGCTGTGAACACTGCAGTGCTTGATGGTGCTGTGAACGCTGCAGTGCTTAATGGCGCTGTGTACGCTGTAGTTCTTGCTGGAGCTAAAGGAGCAATGCTTTCTGGCGCTGTGAACCCTGTAATGCTTGCTGGCGCTGTGAACTCTGCAGTGATTGATGGCACTGTGAACCCTGCAGTGCTTGATGGCGCTGTGAATCCTGCAGTACTTGCAGGCGCTGTGAACCCTGTGGTGCTT
This sequence comes from Portunus trituberculatus, assembly GCF_017591435.1. Classification (NCBI taxonomy): domain Eukaryota; kingdom Metazoa; phylum Arthropoda; class Malacostraca; order Decapoda; family Portunidae; genus Portunus; species Portunus trituberculatus. The sequence goes on from NC_059300.1 coordinate 29,523,721, forward strand.
GCTGGCGCTGTGAACCCTGAGGTGCTTGCTGGCGCTGCGAACTCTGCAGTGTTTGATGGCGCTATGAACGCTGTAGTTCTTGGTGGAAGTAACGGTGCAGTGCTTGCTGACACTGTGACCCCTGCAGTGCCAGTGCTTGCTGGGGTTATGAAATCTGCTGTTCTTGTTGTGGCTGAGAAAGCTGTGGTGCTTGTTATGGCTGTGAAGGCTGCAGTCCTTGCTGGGTCTGTGTATGCTGCAGTCCTTGATGAGGGCGTGAACACTACAGTGCTTGCTGGTGCTGTAGAGACTGTAGCACTGGCAGGTGTTGTGGACGCTGCAGTGCTTGGCGGGGTTGTGAACGCTGCAGTGCTTGATGACGCATAGAAAGACGCAGTGGCTGCTGGGGACGTGGTGGCCGCAGTGCTTCCTGAGGCTGTGAAAGCTGCGGTACTTGGTGGGGGAGTAAACGCTGCAGTGCTAGCTGGTGCTGTGAACGCTGCAATGTTTGAGGAGGCATAGAAAGACGTGGTGGCTGCCGTGCCTGTCTGGGCTGTGCACACTGCAGTGCTTGGTGAGGCCATGAAAGGTGCGGTGCTTGAGGAGGCATAGAAAGGCGCGGCTGCTGTGGAGGTGATGGCCGCAGTGCTTGGTGGGGCTGTGGAGACCGCAGAGTAGGTGAAGGGCGGAGGCGCGCCTGCTGTGGTGGACCCGTACGAGGGCGGTGAGTGGTAGTCAGCGCCCTTCACCAGTGTCAGGTCCTCGGTAGCCTGGATAGGCCTCGCCGCCTCCACCACAGTGCTCTGGGCGAACGGCGCCTCCGAGGCCTCGTCAGGCGGCACCCAGGAGGACCGGAAAGGGTTGGTAGAGGGCCGCTTGGGGCTGCTCTGCTGCGACGCCGCAAGGAGTTCCTGAAGACACACAATACGTGTACCTTAATAATGGTAACTAAGTATACACATACATACACACACACCTACGCACACACATCCACAGCAACTCTGGAATAATTGGCCTGCACAGCGGAGCAACAGAGGTGAGGACTTGCAGGGGAGCGATCAGTGGCCAATAAAACTCAAGTCACCACCTGTCGCCTTCCTGAGGGCGCGGCGCTTCCATTAAAACTTTATTTTTTGCGAGAAAAGGAGATTGGCTGGAGGTTTAAAAATATGTATACTAAAAAACCACTTAATCGGCTCTCCGCAAAAAAAAAAAAGTATACTTCACTCCCTCCACTGCAATCCACCACCAAATTGCTCACACCACACCAAACACTGGCCTTCCTTCCACCACCACCACCACTACCACCATAATCATCACAGTCCCTGCTATAGATATTTCCTTTCTCTCTCTCTCTCTCTCTCTCTCTCTCTCTCTCTCTCTCTCTCTCTCTCTCTCTCTCTGCAGGCTCCATGCATTTTTATCGCACAGGACACCACAACCATCTTACACTCACCATCACCACCACCACAAAAATATTCCCTACTTTTACTTTTGCCACACATAAGCCTCGTTACGAAAACCAACCCCACCTCAGCACCACAACACTACCATACCTGCACCACAGCTCACTACCACCACACCAATAACATACTACACCACCACACCACACCACAACAACTCCACTCCTGCACCACCACATAACACCAGATCCACCACCACCACCACCACTACCACCGTACCTTGCTCGAGTCCCTCCTGGAAAGCCTGCCAGTCAGCGAGCGGTTGGAATCCCTTCGGTCCAGGACGGGCGCTGGTCTGGAAGGTTCTGGAGGGGTCTCTACACCCGCCCCGAAACCCCCCACACTGCTGGCCGGGGACGCTGACCCCTCCCCGCCGCTGTCTGACCACCCGGGGAGCCTGAAGGGTGCCGGGGAGAAAGAGGAGAAAGAGAAATGTTATCACTTGGAGGGAAAGAAAGAGCAAAGGTTGTAGGGACAGAAACAAAAGGCAAAGCAGTAAGGAATCACATGGAGTTTGTGTCATTGTTCTTTTTATTTCAAGAATCCAGCGGCCTCATGGAACTCATCAAAAGTGTCCACTGTAAGGAACTGCCACGAGTCATCAGGGACGGCCGCGTGTACACCAGGGACGGCCATTTCTATTGCAGCTTTCCTTGTTTTCTTACGTTCCTATGTTCTTACGTTTAGTTAGAATTTCGTTTATTTATTATTTTTCTATGTAAGAGTAATTTTGGACTACGGGCAATACAAAATATGAAAAAAAAAGCCCATTAAAAGTACACACAGTCCGAAAGTAGATAGAAAACTACATGAAGGAACGTGTTGAGACTTGAATACGAAACTTTGTATACCTAAATAAAAAAAAAAATGTGCGAAACTCGAGGCTTTCAAACCCAGGATCTTTACCGGAAACCCCGCGTATCTCACTGAAATGAGAAGCGCACCGTGGAGGTTAACAAGGTAATCTAACTTCTGCCCAAACAAGAGAACAAGACAAAAGGGAGAAAAATATTGACCACGAGTACTTGAAAGGGAGAAAAAAAAAAAAAGCGGGGCAAAAACGTGCTACCTTCCCGTTCTCTTACTTGCTCATTTCCTCCTTACTTTACTGCACTTGTCTACCTCTACCTCTACCTCTACCTCTACCTCCTCCTCCTCCTCTACCTTCTACAGCCCTGAGCGTGTATATGAGACTCCCTCCTGCTCCCTCCACCCCCTTTTCAACCTCACCGCTCCTCCTCTTCCAATCTAACCTGGTCCACATTCCTGCGTCTCCTCTTTCTCTTCTCTTACTTCAGTGTGCCAACCTACTCTTGCCTCTCCTGCTCTTCTTCTTCTTCTTTTTCTTTTTCTTCTTTTTCCTTCTACTCCTCCTCCTTCTCCTCTTTTTCCTCCTTATCCTTTGTCTTCCATTTCTCCTGTGCCACCCTTTCCTTTTCTTCTTTCAAACCTCCTGCTTTCAAACCCCTTCTTTCTCTTCCTCCTCTTTATATGCTGGCTCTTTTTCTTCTTCTTCTTCTTCTCCTTCTCCTTCTCCTTCTCCTTCTCCTTCTCCTTCTCCTCCTCCTCCTCCTCCTCCTCCCAGTCTCATACCATTTCCCTCTTCGTCCCCATATTCTTTTTCCTCTTATTCTCCTTTTTACGTGTACAGGATGTCAGTTAAAGGCTAAAAAGAAGGAAAAAACTAAAGAAAAAAGATAAAAAAAACAAAGGGCCACTTAATTGCCGCTTCCCCAAAAAAAAGGAGAATAAAAAGTAGAAAAAAAAAAGCTTCAATCGTGTTGGGCAATTAAGTTCAGGTGTGTTAATCCTCCTCTCTCTTGAAATAAAGTTGTATTTTTGTGCATTCTTTCGTGTATTTCTTTCTCCCCTTTGGTTCATCTCATTCCGTGGCTCGCTTCATTGTCTTCCACAGCACACTCATGGAAAACGCAACACAAAACAACGCAATATACAAGAGAAACACAACGCATCATGGTATTAACACTTTTCCTGATGTCTGGCATGTTTTTTTTTTCCACGAATCAAAAGCCACTCAGACATTTTCCTCTTGCTCCACAGCCATCGCCAAGCTTTATACTGGTAAAAATGGCTAAATCTGTTCTTTTAATTCCCATTTTTTTTTTTTTTTTTTTTTCTCCTGTCTTTCTGGTTGACCTTTATGAAGATTTTACCACTTCTATTGCTATGAATTGTCGCATACGCAGTGAAAGGATTAAACAATGTAACACAAAAGTATCACTGTATCAAAATAACACAGGAAATGTAGCACAAGACAACGCAGTTTTGAAATGACACACAGCGTAACACAATGCAATATCAAAGCAACACAGCAACACAAACACAACTAAGTCCTTGTCTCCATGCTCTTCACTCCTCGCCTCGCCACTGTCCACACAAGACTCAACATGACGATAACTAAAGAGCAAACTCCTCTCTCTCTCTCTCTCTCTCTCTCTCTCTCTCTCTCTCTCTCTCTCTCTCTCTGCTCCCAGTCCCCTGCAATCCAGACTAATGCTGCCTCTCTTCTCCCTCCCTCTCCTCTATCGCTATTTTCACGAACGGCCAGTCTCTCTCTCTCTCTCTCTCTCTCTCTCTCTCTCTCTCTCTCTCTCTCTCTCTCTCTCTCTCTGCTGTGTCGCTGCGTGTAATGGTTTGTGTCTTCATTTTAACACTTTAACTGCTTCTCGGTACACCTTTCCCTAATTACCAATCACTGAGACATCTTTACTTGTTCTACACTCACACTACATCCAATCTCTGAACGGGGTGGAAACTGTACCATCTATTCGTTTTCATTACTAATCTTCGCGTATGTTTTTTTTTTTTTTTTTTTTTTTAAGACCTCATGCATTGCTTCTGGTGCTGCCAATTGTCACGTGTCAAAGTGAAAGGGATGAAAGCTAATGTATGTTCGAAACACTACAAACTCACACGAGGACTTGTTTCAAAAGCCACGGAAATTATCATAAGGGCTCTCCTGAATGTTTTGCCTATTGATGAGACAGATTTCTTTGTTCCTCCACTTTTAAAAACCTCTCGCAGTACTTTCCAGTGTTGAGTGTCAGTAATAAGGGAGTTGAGAGGGAAAGTTTCATTCCTCGCTTGGACTGCACCACGCCTCGCAATTTCTTACTCTATTCCTTACTTTACCAAAACCATCCCCATGGCCTGACAGTGCTCTCCGCGGCCTGCCACTGCCTGCCGCCATCCCGCGAGGCCGCATTGCTACAGCAGCCCCGTGTCTCCGCGTGGCGCTGCTGCATCTCACGCCGAGGCTTAAAGTTTGGGTAGCACCGATGACAGCAGCGTGAAAATGTGTGTGTGTGTGTGTGTGTGTGTGTGTGTGTGTGTGTGTGTGTGTGTGTGTGTGTGTGTGTGTGTGTGTGTGTGTGTGTGTGTGTGTGTGTGTGTGTGTGTGTGTGTGTGTGTGTGTGTGTGTGTGTGTGTGTGTGTGTGTGTGTGTGTGTGTGTGTGTGTGTGTGTGTGTGTGTGTGTGTGTGTGTGTGTGTGTGTGTGTGCAAGAAGGCTTCCTGGTCATGAACAATAGAAAAAAAAATGATTCACTGAAGATGCCAGCCTACGAGCACAGTTTAATATCAATACTCTTAAATGTTTCGCGGTCAATCTCCAGTATTTTCATCAACTGCAGAGCAAGTTATTGTTGATTTCAAAGTACGTTTTCTTTATCATCATTTTTTTCTTATGTAGGAGGGACATCGGCAAGAGCAACAAAAATAACAAAAGGGAAAAAAAAGAAAAGAAAAAGAAGAATAGCCAACTGAAATGCCGGTCCCTATACAGTCACATGGCTAATCGGAAACAGAGGATAAGTGTCTTGAAACTCGTGATAACTTGAGGAACACCCTGCATCACCAAAGGAATCATCTCTGTGGCCCTTGAAAACATTCCTTCCGAGAGGCAACACTGTTTGAGAATACGTGACAAAAACAAGTGAACCGTGACTGTGAGAGAGGACGGTCGTGACTCGCTCCCGGTCACACCAACACTCCTGAGTCACTGAGCAATTGGTAGCATTCTCTAAAGGGAAAACTGATGCTCCTTTTTTTTTTTCTTTTTCCTTTTTAACACTGAGCCAATTCAACTTTTGTTCTTTAGTCTAACGATGTCTATGAATTTCCACCTCTTCTGTCTCTCCACTCAATTCTTACACTCTATTCTAACACTTTACTTTCCTCCACTATAAATTTCAACTTTTTTATCTTCCTGTGCCACAATTCAAGGAACTCTTAACATCTTATAGCGGCGCCATATGACTACGATGCTGCAATGCCTTACTATATAAATCATCTCTCTCTCTCTCTCTCTCTCTCTCTCTCTCTCTCTCTCTCTCTCTCTCTCTCTCTCTCTCTCTCTCTAACCGAAAAAAGTAGAGGGGAAGACTTAACCCTTTGAGTACCATGACGCGTTTCCATATTCATTCTGCTTACTATTTAGTGATTTTGTACAGCTTCAGAAACTTGTGTGGGGGATTACAATAGTGAAGACTGTGGCCATTAATCTTCTGACCTCCATAGACCCTTCCTAATGTCAATAAAATGGTCTAATCGTACACAAATCTCAAGATAAAAATGTGTCCCAGTACTGAAGGGGTTAAGCAAGAGACAGACGCCTTCAAGAAGAGTGTCAGACAGAGTGACTGAATACTTCCCCCAAATGTCTCTCCCGTGACCACAATGACCCCTGAGCCCGACAAGGTCACCGCGCTACAGGACTGCAAAGTGACTGGGTTTGTATAGGTCACGGAGGTTTGCACTGAAGGTCGTGGAGTCTGTATAGCACCGCACGTTGAACTTACACACACCGACACCGACACCGACACACACACACACACACACACACACACACACACACACACACACACACACACACACACACACACACACACACACAGGCACACTAACGCACACAAGCACACACGAAAACAATCTCTACAAAAGGTCACAGAGTTTGTATTGCTACTTGTACACAGCTAACTACAAACACCTTACACACACACACACACACACACACACACACACACACACACACACACACACACACACACACACACACACACACACACACACACTCCCCACTTCCTATTGTGTGAGGACTTAACGTATACCAAGAAGCACCACATCCCTAGAGACACCACACCACACCACAGCACACACCAACGCGAAGACAAGACAAGGGAAGGGAAGGGTGAGCTAAACATGGGCGTGCGACTCACCTGGGCGGGGGTGCGGGGGCGGGACGCAGGGGCTGGGGCGGCAGGTCTGGCTCGTCGGCTTGGCGAATAGAGTCGTCCATGCTGGGGACACTGGGAAGGTCGTCCAGGTTGGTGAAGCGCTTGTACGACCCCGTGCGTGGCCACAGCCCGATCCAGTCCAGGTCACTGTCGAACTGTGGGGGCCCAGGCGGGTTGAGCGGCGGGGGCGGCGCGGAAGACGTGGAGGGAGGGAGGGAAGGGAGGGGAGACGTGGAAGGAGGGACGGAGCGAAGGGAGGGAACGGAGGAAAGGGAGGGACGGAGGGGAACACAGGTAAAGATGAAGGTGCCAGACAGGGAGGGAGGGACTGGAGGGTAGGAACAGGGAGGGAGGGACGGAAGGGGCGGGTGAGGGGGAAGGGTACGCGGAGGGAGATGAGGGTACAAGGAATGAGAGAGTGAGGAAGTAAGGGAGGGAAGGATGAGAGTACAAAAGAGGAGGAGGAGGAAGAAAGTCGATATATGAAAGTTGGTGAATGAAGCAGCGCGCATTACAGGAAAGATAAAGTCGATGAATAAAATGCAAAAAAAAAAAAAAATTAAATACGTGACGTTGTGAATACAGGAAAAAAAAAAAAGGCAAAGTGACATGAAATAAAAGTAAATAAATAAACCTTGCAAATGTTACAGAGAAAGAAATAGTCAGTAAGTAAACAGAAAAAGATAAACGAAAAATAAAACAAATGAACAACGAAACGGATACTAAACAAAACAACACAACAACTTCCCTTAACACAACACAACGGCAATGTACAAGTAGCTTCCTGTGAGTCTACGTATTTATGAATGCATGTATATTTACCTCAACACCTGCACCCCCTGCCAGCCCAACCCCGCCCCGCATGTCGGCAGCCTCCTCGTCCGGTACACAAAGGAAGTGGAAGTGAGTTTTAATATCGAGGCAAAAGAGCAGCACGGCACCAATACCCTGATTCCAGCCGAGGCACGTCCCCGCTGCCGCCACTCCCAGGAGACTCTTTCTTTTGCCTTTATCTTCCTAGCATTTCCAAGACTGCCGGAAAAGTCAACACCAGAAAGGTATTCCACATGGCTGTCCGTTACCCCTTTACTCATCTGGGCTCGCTAAGGTTGTCACGGGATATATTGTTGATGGTGTGGATGTTTTTTTTTTCTTTATCTTTTCTTTCCCTTTTTCTGATGTTCCTTGCGGTCAAAATTAACATGATTGGGTGTTGCATACTGTGGGAAATTCGCAAGGCTGTTCTTTTACTCCTCCTTTAATCATCTGGACTCGCTAAGGTTGTGCTGTTGATACCGTGGTTTTCTCTCTCTCTCTCTCTCTCTCTCTCTCTCTCTCTCTCTCTCTCTCTCTCTCTCTCTCTCTCTCTCTCTCTCTCTCTCTCTCCCTTGCGCTGAAAATTAACAGGATTGGGTGTTGCATATTGAGCGGTGCTTGAAAGTTTAGTTATTAACCCTTTCAATATTTACATTCTACAGGCATCGATTGTATTATGTTTTACGAGTCATTCCAGAACTTACGATACTTTTCTCTCGCTGTTAGAGGAGGTTACAATTATTCATCTATTCAGTTGTTCTTCTGACACAGCTGTATACTCTATTTACTCTATCGACTCTATTAGTTATACGTGTTTTGAGGGCGTGAAGTACTGAAAAAGGTTGTCTGTGTTGCTTCACCACCACGCAAGGCTCAAGAAATGACTACCTATCATCTTCAACATCTACAAACATCATTTACTTTACTGTGACTCATTAGTAGGCGTTGTGATAGTCTGGTGTAGTGAATGGGTTAAGTCTATGCTGATTCGACCACAATGCAACGCTGAACAAAAGCCTGGCGATCATCTTACACACAGACATCCCAATCCCAGACTCGATTATAACTCACTCACTGGTGGTTTTAAACTTTGGAGTGATGAATACGTTTAGTGTAGTTGCTGTTTTGATCACTTTGCAAACCTGAGAGTAGTTCTGGCAGTTATCAAGAGTTCCTCCTGTTTTCTGTTTATTTTAAGAGAGGAATCTGTTCTAAAGTAACAAGAATGGCTACAAAAGGACAAATGAAGGTTCCAGTCCCCCAAAAAATGACAAGCACACAAGCCAAGAAAGTTATCCCATACATTAATAAGGTATTCCAAGGTCTGATGGCACTATTACAGCTGCCCTTGTGAGCCCTTGTTAGCTTGGGACGTTCTATGTGTGAGAGGATTCTGGTCAACCGTAACTGTCCCGTCACTACACTCACTTTTTTTTTTTTCTTATTTACACAATGTGGGCTTTTCACGGGTATTTATGGGTTAAAGGTGATACTTTTTGTGGTACCTCCTATCTCAAAGCCCACCCGCTAGGAAACCGTTGCCCTGAGTGAAGAAGCCCAACCTACACTCGGACCGTGGGCAGGATTCGAACCCGTGTGCTTGGAGACCCCTCAGACCTCAAAGCGTGCATGGTCTCTCTCTCTCTCTCTCTCTCTCTCTCTCTCTCTCTCTCTCTCTCTCTCTCTCTCTCTCTGCTACATCACCTGACACCTGAAGCACCACCAATATGAAGAAAAATGGAATCGGAGCAGCGTTACCTCCTAACACAAGAGCACTCCATTCCAGTGTCGCGCTCGTCATGTCACCCCGAACACCCGTGGCTCTGGATTGGGAGCCGCGCCTGATTGACTAATTACTGCACGAGTGACGGATGTGTATTTGCTCCACATTATTTATCACTTCCTGGCCACCTGAGTCCTGTCAACAGCCACGCCACTCACTCTGCGCCGATCATGTTTACACAGCGATGGGAAAAAAAAAAAAAATTGTGTGAGAGGGAAGAAAAAAATAACATGACTAAGCGAGAGGAAAAAATTATACGACCAATGGAATAATAGAAAAAAAGATAGAAAAAAATTAATATGACTGAAAAATTAGAAAACGTTAGAAAAAATAATGCGATAGACTGAAAATAGAGAGAGAGAGAGAGAGAGAGAGAGAGAGAGAGAGAGAGAGAGAGAGAGAGAGAGAGATACATGACTTGACCGACTGAGCAATTAAAAGTGATTAATACCAACACAATACAATAGGACGAATGTACAAACAACACTAATGAGAAGAAAAACAACTCTAATTGGTCATTTGGCCGGCAGGAAACAATCACTACGTATGCACAAGTTATGAACGGATGGACTCAGTTTGATAAAAGTTGTGATTCTTTCCTCATTCTCAGTTAATAATGTGACTATAATGGCTTTAGTTCATTTATTTACTTATCTATTTATCATTTATTTATCATTTATTCTATTTTTTTTTTCTTTTGCAAGCTGAATGAAAAAAAAATACACTCCTAGAAAAGCGAATTGTAAAATGCGTGTATTGAATCAACTAAAATTAATGGCTTTACTTTATTTATTTATTTATTTTATTCTATTTATCTATTTTATCTTATTCATTTATTTATTTATTTTTTTTTTTTTTTTTGCAAGCTGAATGAAAAGATACACTCCTAGAAAAGCGAGCTGTCAAATGCATGTACTAAATCAGCTAAAACTTATACTTCAATCCTCCATTACTTTTTTTCCTTTATGTAAGAGGGAAAAACTGGTCCAGGGTAACATAAAAAGAAAAAAAGGCAAATAAAAAGGCCTACTTAGTTGTCAGTCCCTTTGCAGGTCTGAGAAACTTACCCCCCCAAAAAAAAAAATGAATAAAAGTCTTGAAACCTCTCTCTCTTAACCCCTTCAGTACTCAGACTTATTTTTACCATTAATTTTGGGTGAGGTTAGACGATTTTACTTGCATTAGGAAGGGTCTATGGAGGTCAGCAGATTCATGGACAGTCTTTTTACTATTTCAATCCCCCCACATACTCTTTTGAAGCTGTATAAAATCACTAAATTGTAACCAGAATGAATATGAAAACTAAAGGGTACTAAAGGGTGTCAAACCATACTTGTGACTGCCATAGCCGGATCCTAAGCAATCGAATGTATAGTGTAAGTATAGCGCAAGTTATGAGATGTATGTACTCAATGTGGCAAAACTTTTACTTCTAACCTTTACGAACATTTTAATTGCCATGGACTCTTATCAGGCTTAATGGAGTGCAGTGTAAGTAGTAGTAGTAGTAGTAGTAGTAGTAGTAGTAGTAGTAGTAGTAGTAGTAGTAGTAGTAGTAGTAGTAGTAGTAGTAGTAGTAGTAGTAGAAGAAGAAGAAGAAGAAGAAGAAGAAGAAGAAGAAGAAGAAGAAGAAGAAGAAGAAGAAGAAGAAGAAGAAGAAGAAGAAGAAGAAGAAGAAGAAGAAGAAGAAGAAGAAGAAGAAGAAGAAGAAGAAGAAGAAGAAGAAGAAGAAGAAGAAGAAGAAGAAGAAGAAGAAGAAGAAGAAAAAGAAGAAGAAGAAGTAGTAGTAGTAGTAGTAGTAGTAGTAGTAGTAGTAGTAGTAGTAGTAGTAGTAGTAGTAGTAGTAGTAGTAGTAGTAGTAGTAGTAGTGTAAGTCTATAAGTGGGTCACAAACACATGTATGTAGTACTAAGTTTGCTAAAAGTTACGGCTCCCTCCTCTCCACCCTTTAATTAACTGCTATGGTCGCTCTTCAGACTAAATAAAGGGATCAATGGACTCCGCTGATACCAAAGGGCGAGATCGTTTTTATTATTCTTTTATTTATTTTTTTTAAGCAGAAGAGAAGCGATTCAAGGACAAAAACAAACTCGGAAAAGGAATAAAAAAGGCTGCTCAAATCTTTCGTCACCAGTAAATAATGTCTTGTTTTCCTAATTCGAATCGTGTAAAGATAAAAGAAAATACGAGAATCACATTGTCATAACCGGTAAACAAATAAATAAATAAATGATTTTAAAATCATATCCACACAAAAAATAATTAATTCTGGCAGCTTCGTAAATAGAACAAACTCAATCCTGGCTTACGGTACAGCTCTCTCTCTCTCTCTCTCTCTCTCTCTCTCTCTCTCTCTCTCTCTCTCTCTCTCTCTCTCTCTGACAACCCTAACTCCACAAGGCAACGTAATAAACACCATTCCCCTCTACCTAACCTCCACCCTACGCCCCCTTGTTGTTGTCGAGACGCACTAAGCCAATCAGTTTATAATCTATTTCCACGCATGATCTTGATTCTCATTCCCAAGAGACGCCACCAACTCAGAGCGAGACAACAGTGGTGGTGGTGGTGGTGGTTGTTAGTAGGAACGGTTTATATACTTTAAAATATGGGAATGTACAGGGTTGGTATTGGAATATAACACTGCAGAAATAAATAAGAGTAAGTAGATAAATAAGTATATACAGTTTCATTAGGAATTTTGTTTTTATCGGTTCAGGAAAAAATAAATTAATAGAAATGTTGTATTGTGATGTAATAGAGAAGCGAGGGAAGAGGAGGAGGAGGAGGAGGAGGAGGAGGAGGAGGAGGAGGAGGAGAGAGGAGAGGACGAGGAAGGAGAGAGAGAGAGAGAGAGAGAGAGAGAGAGAGAGAGAGAGAGAGAGAGAGAGAGAGAGAGAGAGAGAGAGAGAGAGAGAGAGAGAGAGAGAGAGAGAGAGAGCATAGATACAAACACACGCGCACAGACACACGCACACACATACACAGACATACATACATACATACATACACACATACATACATAGAAACGGGCAAACAAAGACAGACAGAGAACGCGAGCGAACACACACACAAACATTCAAACACAAACACACACACACACACACACACACACACACACACACACACACACACACACACACACATGCAGAGAGTTTAAATTCAATACAAGTAGATCAAACAAATAAATAAACACAAAATACCATCATAATATCGTAAAAAGAAACATATAAAGGAAACTAACAAAAAAAAACACATGAATTCCTTACCTTCGACAAAGCAAAATTGAAAGAAAGTTTTTTTTCTCTCTCTTTCCTATTATTATCATCTTTCCTACATTTCCTTCTCTTATCCTCCTCATTATCGCTAAGTTTCGTCCATGTATTGAAGATTAAACGCTTTCATTCACACTTCCTTTCCAATTATCTGCTTTGTTTTTTCTCTCCTTGCATGGTTTAACTTTTTTTTTTTCTTTTTTTCTTTTTTTGCCACGGCCTTCCTCTCCTCTTCTCGCCTCGCCTCACCATTACTGTGTTTCCTTTTTGCATTACGGAAGATCAAACCACTTCACTCTTTCTCTCTCACACGATGATCTCTCTTTCTTTTCTTTTTTCTCTCTCCCTGGCTTTCATTCACTTAAGCTCCACTCCATCCCCTCCATGCTTTCCGTCCCGCATTGAATTACATAACGTGAGGTACTTCTACACTTAAATTATCATACAAGTCAAGGCGAAGCAGATGACAATACTGATATAAATGAGGACGACGAGTAATCTAAGAGGGATTATTTGTCAGAAGCATTTTTATTTACTCAAGTTAAGCCATTATCAGTGATCGCTACGTGTGGATGCGATGGTTTCTTGTAGCTTCTTTTATATCGTGTTATTTTACGTTTCATCATTACTACCATCACTACAGCACGAGCCTCTACTTGTAGCTTCCTTTATATCGTGTTATGTTACGTCTCATCATTACTACCATCACTACTGCACGAGCCTCTACCTTCATAATCAACGACGTTGCTTATTCATATACAGTGACTGCCAGGTATAAGCTCGTATTCTCAAACATTTATGGGATCCACCATTTCAAAAGGCTTTTATTTAAATTTACAGAGGTTTTTAAGGTGTTTTTAAAGTTCTAGAAGTAGACTGACAAGATTTCTACATTACGAACTGGTGACGCACACTTGAAAAGTCCGCTAGTCCTCTCTGTAGTCTTGGAAAATGGTCGTGGCGAGATAAATACGGGCTATAGTCTTCACATATTGTTGGAGCTTCCCTTACTTTACGTCCCATTCTTGTCCCATCATTACTACTATCACCACTGCACGAGGCTCCAACTTCACACCAATCATTACTCATTTGTATATCGGCACGTGAAGGCCTTGTGGATTCTTGCCGTTTCCTATTTCATGTACTTGTGTTTTCACCTCTCATCATCATATCAATTGATGTTCTTATGGCTTTATTGCCTTCATGACCTGCCAGTATTGACCCTTCCAGAACCATGACGCGTTTCCATATTCTTTCTGCTTACTATTTAGCGATTTTATACAGATTCAGACACTTATGTGGGGATTAAAATAGTGAAGACTTTGGCCATTAATCTTCTAATCTCCATAGACAGTTCGTAATATAAATAAAATAATCTAATCGTACCCAAAACTCATGGTAAGAAAAAGCGTTCCAGTAATGAAGGAGTTAAGGGTGAACAATTAGGGCAGTGCAGCACAGACAGCCACGTTATGTTCATGTCATCACTACCACTGAACATCCACGGGAGGTGACACCAGTAAACTGCTGAATGATGCAAGCGATTCCTCCCTCAGTGGTTTGGGATGAAGAGGGTCTTGTATATCGCTCCCCGTTCAATTAGTCTGCTCTCAGTAGGGGTGTACTGTACTGTACATGCCAGACACCGCCACTTCTGTCCCCTTTGGCTTGATAAATATAGTCCTGTACAGAACCATTCTAAAACGATGCTTTTTACTATATTTAACCCCTTCAGAACCAGTACGCATTTTTTCCTTGAGTTTTGGGTATGATCAAACGATTTTATTGACATTACGAACGGTCTTTAGAGGTCAGAAGATGAAAGCCCACAATCTTCACTATTTTAATCCCCACACAAGTTCCTGAAGCTGTATAAAACCACCAAAATAGATGGTAGAATGAATATGAAAATGTGTCCCAGTACTTAAGAGCATTAAAACGATTATACGTGGGTCTTCTTTCTTTTCGTTTGACCTACCGTCACTGGAAAGTTTAACTGAATATATGAAGTATTATTTGAATGTTATTAGTACTACTTTGATGTGTGCTCTAATGATTTGACTCCCTATGTTGCTATTTTTATCGCGAGTTTTGCTATATGTGTGACAGACCGTGATGTGGGAAACCTGTCAGATACATCGACCACATAGGCGTAATAAGGGATGTCTAGAGGAATATCGATCACATATATAGTACTTGAGAACAGATAATTTGGAGACTGACCGACTATATAGAGACGAAGGATGACATGTCCACAAAGAATATTCGACTAAATAGACTTACTGAAATACATTTAAACAAAAATCAACATATAATCTAAAGAGAGAAAAACTAAATATTATCTGAGGCGCTGATGGATGTTGGTCTTCTCATTCAAGATAGAACAACATTTAAAGGAGAGGGTAGTGTTCACTCTAGCCAGGACAAGGATGGATAAGTAAAGCAAGGTTGTTTCGTAGTCTGCTGTTTATAATGATACACGTGTCTATATAGCGGCGACGAGACAACCCTGGAGTGACCGCGCTAATCTCACCCGGGGAGGTCACTACAAGAGGAACCGCTAAGCACGCCAATCACTGAGGAAGCTTTAGGTACGAGAACAAGAACAGGAAGGTATTACGTGTGACTTTCTGCCTTAGTTATTAGTATGTGTCCAAGGTATAGAGCGTTGTTTTTCCTTACACTACTGAGGAAGTGGTGAAAAATTTGTAGCTATTTTCTTTATTGAGGTAATTCTTTTATTATTATATATATATTTTTTTTTTTATGCGTTCGGCAAGAGAAGGAAATGTAGAGTTTTTTTTAGGATTATTTTGCTATGTCCAATACAAGTATACAAAAATACACACACATGCATAAAAGTTGAATAAACACACAGGTAGGAAAAAATACTCTCTCTCTCTCTCTCTCTCTCTCTCTCTCTCTCTCTCTCTCTCTCTCTCTCATCCAAACACTCGCATATCTAAAGAGCAAAACCACACAAAAATATCCCTTACAGCAATCGGGTCAGATATTAATTAACAAAGATAAAAATAGAAATCCACATATTAAAACAAGTAGAATAACACACACACACACACACACACACACACACACACACACACACACTCACCAGGTAACTTCGTGTACTGGTGTTCCGGTCAGTCCTGCAGAGGTGCACCTTCTCCTCCCTGGCGGCCCTCACCCACGCCAGGGCCCACGTCCACACCCCCAGGTAGCGTCCCAGCAGACCCAGCAGCGCCACGATGCTCGCCCCGCCCACCACCGTCACCGCCACCGCCCACCCAGAGCCCATCCTGCCGGGACAAGAATGGGGAGTTTTTAATAGAGTCAGTGAGGCGAAGAGACGGAGGTGAAAAAGGTTAGTACATTTACTTAGATTAGCATGGCAATGTAAGTAGAGAAAAGGACACAGGCACGAATCATAATAAATCAATTCATTCACTTAAGACTGTCAGTTTATGTCCGTAGCACGAGTTTAATATTCTTTTTTTTTCTATGGATGAGGGGAAGCTGGCCAAGGGCAACAAAAACTATAAAAGAAAAGGTCCACTTGATTGCCAGTAAAGCGAAGAAGACTGAGGTGTGATATAGACTGTTAGGTTCACTCAGACCGTCATTTGTTTTTCTTAAGTAGACTGAATAGAACGAGTGAGTAAAGTAAGTAAAGGTAAGGAGACTGAAGTTCAATAGAAAGCTAGATTTGTTCAGACTCCTTTGTTTTCATAAGCAGACTGAACAGAACGAGTTTAGGTAAAGCGAAGGAGACTGAGACGGGAAAGACTGATAAACTTACATACACCATCAGTCTATTCGAACAAGTATAATTTAAGTAGAGTGAATTACGAAAAAATAAAAAAAAAAGCTGAAATGAATAGACTGATGGAAGGAAGCACTGTGTCGGACTATTCTAGCACATGGTGGATAAAAAGGACTCAGAGGAAACGTGGACCAAAAAACACCGATATGTTTCCTTAGACTTAATACATTTGCTCAGACTGACAAATGGATCTAGTAACGCTGAGAATCTCCCAACAAAACACTACAGACCCACACCATGTACTATGTAACTTCATGTATTCAATCACTAAGTATTTCAGGTGTTTTTTTTTTTTTTTCTTCGCCAATAAGAATAAAACACAAAGCATCACTAGCAAAAAAAATAATAATAATAATAAATAAATAAAAATAAATAAAAGAAAATAAGTAATGGTTTTGAAATTATGTAAGAGGTGTGTGTGTGTGTGTGTGTGTGTGTGTGTGTGTGTGTGTGTGTGTGTGTGTGTGTGTGTGTGTGTGTGTGTGTGTGTGTGTGTGTGTGTGTGTGTGTGTGTGTGTGTGTGTGTGTGTGTGTGTGTGTGTGTGTGTGTGTGTGTGTGTGTGTGTGTGTGTGTGTGTGTGTGTGTGTGTGTGTGTGTGTGTGTGTGTGTAGGAGGGACAAAGAGTAAGGAAAGACTGGATGGTGAGCCGTAATGGTGAATGAAGCCTTTGAGGATATTTACATCCGTGCATAGACTAATATCTTTCTTGTGTCAGGAAAGGCGACGCCAGACTGCTTCCTTTCTTTACACATTAGGCCAGTGGTTCCCAACCTAGGGGTAAATTACCCCAGTGGGGTAATGACCCCATATTTTTGGGGTAATGGATGTTTGGCATGGGATGAGGCAATCAGTTTACATTTTCATATAATTTCAATGAAGATTTCTATTAATTTTTTCTGCTTTCTATGTATGAACTAAAATTACTTCTTTTCGTATTATAGATTTGCATTATTGTGTTGCATAGTTTCTATTTTGTCTGCTTTTGAAGTATGAAATACAGTTACTTTTTTTCCTATATTACGAGTATTTGTTCATTGGGGTAATGGATGATTGTGAAATTGTATTTTTGGGTAATCGCTGCGAAAAGGTTGGGAAACACTGCATTAGGCGCTCAAAGGTAGTGGTAGTAGTAGTAGTAGTAGTAGTAGTAGTAGTAGTAGTAGTAGTAGCAGCAGCAGCAGCAGCAGCAGCAGTAGTAGTAGTAGTAGTAGTAGTTGTAGTGGTGGTGGTGGTGGTGGTGGTGGTGGTGGTGGTGGTGGTGGTGGTGGTGGTGGTGGTGGTGGTGGTGGTGGTGGTGAGCAGCAGTAGCAGTAGTAGTAGTAGTAGTAGTAGTAGTAGTAGTAGTAGTAGTAGCAGTAGCAGTAGCAGTAGCAGTAGCAGTAGCAGTAGCAGTAGCAGTAGCAGTAGCAGTAGCAGTAGCAGTGGCAATGGTAATAGCAATGGCAATGGCAATGGCAGTGGCAGTGGCAGTGGCAGTAGCAGTAGTAGTAGTAGTAGTAGTAGTAGTAGTAGCACTAGTAGCAGTAGCAATAACAGTAATACCAGTAAACAGTACCACCACCATCACCATCACCACCACCACTATCACCACCACCACCACTACAACCACCACCATCACCATCACCACCACCAAACCTCCTCTGCGCACCTTTACATAATGCGGAGTAAAAATACCAGCAGTAAATTATCTTGTGTGCCCCCCGGAGAGCAACACGGGAGGGAAATTACAGAACAAATGAGATGAGGAGGAAGACACTGCGCAATACACCACTTCACATCAAACGAGGAGGAGGAGGAGGAGGAGGAGGAGGAGGAGGAGGAGGAGGAGGAGGAGGAGGAGGAGGAGGAGGAGGAGGTGATTAATAAGAACAACAACAACAGCAACAAAAAATAACAAAAAGAATAAGAACACGAACAAAAAGAACAATAACAAGAACAAGAATAAGAACAAGAAAAGAACATGAAGAACAAGAAGAACAAGAACAAGAAGCAGAAAAAAGAGGATAAAGAACAAAATCGATAGCAGAAACAAAAACAATATCAAGAACAAGAACACGAACAAGAAGAACGAAATAAAGAATAAAAACAACAAGATCAAGAACAGCAACATCTAGAGGAGGAGGAGGAGGAGGAGGAGGAAGAGCCATCATCACCATCTCTAACATTACTCCCACTCATCATAACACATCATAACATTATACACTGGAAATACACACACGAGTTATGCCATCAGCGTGTACTCGTGTTCCCTTTCCATTACAAGCTACATTACTGCCACCACTGTAACGTGTAATGGCGCCATCAGGTTGTGTTACAGTGGAGGCAATGGATGGCTGTGAGTTAAGAGCGGTCTTTCCCTCGTGTGTGTTGAGTTTTACGAGTTCGATGATGTTAGATTTTAAAGGAGATACGAAGAAATTGGTTCTCAAATAGAGTGGTATATGGATGGAGTCGAGTCATGGAGTCGAGTCAGTAATCAGGTTTTCAAGGCGTAGTTGATGTGAAACTTTAACCCTTTCAGTACTGAGACGCATTTTTACCTTGGAATTTAGGTATGACTATGATTTTATTGACATTAGAAAGTAAAAAGATAAATGGTCAAAGTCTTCACTATTTCAATCCCTCACATAAGTTTCTGAAGATGTATAAAATCACCAAATAGTAAGGGGGGAATAAATATGAAAACGCGTCATGGTACTGAAGAGATTAACCCCTTCTGTACTGAGACGTATTTTTTACCTAGATTTTTGTGTATGATTAGACGATTTTACTGACATTAGCAACGGTCTATGGAGGTAAGAGGATTAATGGACACAGTCTTCACTATTTTATTCCCCCACATAAGTTTCTGAAGCTGCATAAAATCACCAAGTCGTAAGGGGAATAAATATCAAAACGCGAGATTAACCCCTTCAGTACTGAGACGCATTTTTTACCTAGATATTTTGTGTATGATTAGGCGATTTTATTGACATTAGCAACGGTATATGGAGATCAGAGGATGAATGGCCATAGAGTCTTCACTATTCTAAGACCCATATAAATCTGAAGCTGCAAAAATCATCAAGCAGAATAAATATGAAAACACATCATGGTATTGAAGAGATTAAAATATTAAGTAAGTTAATGTGTAGGGATGATGTGTGGAAATACGAGTATGTAAGAGTATTTTATGTTCTTGCAGTTTTCCTTACTTATTTTTCTAATCCCTCAACTTTTAATGGTTCGAATGCCATTTGGTACACCTTTTCCAAGTCACCAATCACTCTGGGACATCTTTTTCTTGTTCTACACCCACACCCAACATTTGAACCGGAAAGAAATTACAAAATGTTCTCCTTTCCATCGCTATACTTTCTTGTCAATGCTTATAAAGATTTCATGCATTGCTTCTGGTGTTGTTCATTGTTTCGCGTCGCAGTGAAAAGAGAAAAGTAAGCTAAGGAAAAGTAAGCAAAGGAACTGCCAGGTAAAGGAGTTATATGATTTTCAGCTGACAGTTTCAAATACACAAGTCATCTGATCATTGGTGACCTTCTTCTTCTTCTTCTTCTTGTTCTTGTTCTTGTTCTTCTTCTTCTTCTTCTTCTTCTTCTTCTTCTTCTTCTTCTTCTTCTTCTTCTTCTCCTCCTCCTCCTCCTCCTCCTCCTCCTCCTCCTCCTCCTCCTCCTCCTCCTCCTCCTCCCCCCACCCTTAGGGAGCACAACACACCCTGCCACTGAATGAATTATAGTGAAGTGCACAGTAATCATGAGTAAACAAATATTCATGCATATACTTGTTGAGCTTCATCTTCAGGGCAATGTTCCTCTTCTACAACCAACGCCTCCCCTGTTAATGGCGCCACAACACGAGACCTCACCACTCAAATGATCATGTATAATTGAACTGAACGAAATTAAAACTCCAAGTGCGGGTATGTTTGATTAGATTACTCTCTCGTTGTTAAACCTTCAGTACTGGGACACATTTTTACCTTGATATCTGATTACGATAAGACCATTTTATTGACATTGGGAAGGGTCTATGGAGGTCAGAAGATTAATGGCCACAGTCTTCACTATTTTCATCGGTATACAATCACTAAATAATAAGAAGAATGAGTATGGAAACGTGTCATAGTATTAAAAGGGTTAAAATTACATTCTTATCTTTGCAAGATCTTTTCTATCGCATCTTACTTGTAATTCTAAGACCTGCAACAAAATTTTTCATCGTGTATATTCTCTTGGTTAAGATTTTATACTAGAAGATGCAAAAGACCTTATTTTCATTGTCTTACTTCCAATAGACCTTAATTATCGCGTCTTTGTGAAAATCTTACTTTAACACCAGTGACAGACCTTTCTTATCGCGCCTTTATGAAATTTATACTCTAAAATTTGCAATATATATTTTCTATTGTGCTTGTGCAGATCTTGGTGGTATTAGCAAATAATCCTGTAACAGCTCTTTTTTTTCCATCGTGTCCTTAAGTAATATTCTTAAACTTGGAGCAGACAATTTTTCAATCGTGTCTTACTTACAACACTTTTTTCTTTTCAAGTTTGGAAAAAAAAAGTAATAAAAGAGGTAGTGATTTATAGATCCCGTTCAATTCCTTTACCATCAAATGATTATACAACGCTTCCTTTACTTCAGCAGCCTCAGACAACTTCACAGACCAGAAATCAAAACTCCTGGTACTAAAAAAATAAAAAAAGTTTCAAATCCTCTTGAAGATATCAGTCGAGTATTGCGAGATTAAACTTCAACTTAACATCTGAATCAACCTGAGAGGAAACTATAAAAGCCAAAAAGTTGAGAGTTTTAACCCTGGGAGACCTTCAGATTTAACGACCTGTGTGTATGTGTGTGTGTGTGTGTGTGTGTGTGTGTGTGTGTGTGTGTGTGTGTGTGTGTGTGTGTGTGTGTGTGTGTGTGTGTGTGTGTGTGTGTGTGTGTGTGTGTGTGTGTGTGTGTGTGTCGCCACCCCAACCATGACTCTTAGCTCTAGTGACATGAGATTACCAGGCAGGAGTGACATTAATGAGAGGAATTTATCACCTTAATCGTCTTAGGATCAAGAGAATGCTTTAATTATGGAGTGCAGGCGGAGGCGCGGTGAGTGAGGAGCAGGGAGAGGCGATGGGGAGGAGAGGGCGAGGGCAAGGAGTGTGTAGGAGGGAATATGTATGTATGTGTATGTGCGTATGTATGTATGGGAAGAGCCCTTTGAGGAGTAAGCAAGGGAGGGGTTCTATGTCTCACGGGGAAAGGGGACTCGCTACTGACGCCTCGCACTAGAGAAACTCGAGTCTGTGTCTTCCTTGTCCCACTGTAAGGAGCAGAACGAGGCCTCCCCTGCTGTGCCGTGCTGGGTCGATCGCTGTCTTAAGAGAGTCGCCTGTGTTGCGGCCTGAATCTTCTGTAGACTTGGATGGGGACTGACTCTGTGTGTGTGTGTGTGTGTGTGTGTGTGTGTGTGTGTGTGTGTGTGTGTGTGTGTGTGTGTGTGTGTGTGTGTGTGTGTGTGTGTGTGTGTGTGTGTGTGTGTGTGTTTCCTGGCTATTCTGCATGGTGAGTTTTACTGTAAAAGGTTCGTGAAATGAATCATCGTGAGTCTTACAGGTGGGTAGATCTTTCATTATCTTGTCCTTACTTGCTTTTGTTTAGTACCTGTGGCGGTTGAGAGTATAATCTTTCCTGAAGTAGCAGAAGTAGTCTCTCTCTCTCTCTCTCTCTCTCTCTCTCTCTCTCTCTCTCTCTCTCTCTCTCTCTCTCTCTCTCTCCTATGACCTTGAAAGTGCAGCCTTACTCAAGCTATTACATCACTCTATTTCGTACCCTTGAAATGTGCTCGCACACACACACACACACACACACACACACACACACACACACACACAAACAAACACACACACACACCTCATAACGTCATCAAACAAGGCAAGACACAACAACAGCCCACCGCGTCACCTCCCTTCGCCTTTCCACTTGCACTGTTCACGCGTCACTGATCTCCCGACACACTGCTGCTGCCGCTGCTGCTCCTACCGCTGCACTAATACCCTCGTGAGGTGAAGGCCAAAGGTAATTCCTCAACCTGCTATGATGTACGCACACCTTTAAGCCATCATCAATCTTATGGGTGGTGCAATCTTTCCTCGGAACACAATCTTATTTACAGTGCGCCTCCTCTTTCCTCTCTTCCCTTCCCTTACCTTCCTCTTCTTTCCTTAAGCCGAGATCAAAGAGAAGTGGATGGCGCAGTAATACTAAAGGTGTGTGTGTGGTATTTAGTTGAAGGTATTACGTATATTCCAAACTTACTTCCTCCACAAATAATGGTTTTGTGTGTGTGTGTGTGTGTGTGTGTGTGTGTGTGTGTGTGTGTGTGTGTGTGTGTGTGTGTGTGTGTGTGTGTGTGTGTGTGTGTGTGTGTGTGTGTGTGTGTGTGTGTGTGTGCGTTCTACTCCTTCCCTTCCCTTCCTTAACTTAACCTGAGATGAGATGAAAGAAAAGTGGATGTCATACTATTAGCACATGTGTAAGTGTGTTCCGCGGGGTGCAGTAGTCAGCACACTGGGCTCATAAGAGGGACCGGGTTGAGTCCCAGGCGAAGTGAGACAGAGTGGCAAGCCTCTTAATGCATAGCTCCTGTTCACCCAGCAGTAACCAGTAAGGGATGTAAGCCGAGGGATGAAGTGTGTGGCGTGAGTTGTCTCAGTTCTACACAAAACACACGTAAGAATTCTTCAGTTCTGTTAGAACAGTCCATCGAGGAAAAGGAAAAACTTTGATCTCAAAAGGCGTGGTGGGACTCCACGATATTAGGCGGTCATACATACGTGGTAGTTCTTAGTGTGTAATGTGCACATGATGAGTGATAAGGTTCTGGATGGGAGAAAACATGAATAAATCTTTTTCATCTAATAATGGGAGTCATTCAAACCTGATGGGGAGTCATCCGAAACCAGTTTCAGATGACTGGGGAGTGCTGTCTAACTAACTTTAACTGACTGGGGAGTGTTTTGAAACTAGTTTCAAGAGACTCCGGGAGTCATTTCTTTGGGGAGTATCCTGAAACGTCTACACCTGCAGGCCCTGCAGCCCTGACCGTCTCTTAATCATCCTGTAGCTCCCACGCCACCCGATACAAGGCTCAGGGAATCAAGATGGTGGTAATGAGGGCAGCGCACCTTTCTTTCCACCTTGATCAATTATTTGAGCAGGTCTCTTCACTAAGTGAAGACGTCCTCCTTGACATCGACGGACTACCAGGAGAAACGTACGTGTGTGTGTGTGTGTGTGTGTGTGTGTGTGTGTGTGTGTGTGTGTGTGTGTGTGTGTGTGTGTGTGTGTGTGTGTGTGTGTGTGTGTGTGTGTGTGTGTGTGTGTGTGTATTATCTAAAAGTGATGTAATGGTCCTTCTTTTCGTATATATTTAATTATCTTACAGTGCGCCTCTTCCCTTTCCCAAGCTGAGATCAAAGGGAGTGAAAGCAATAGTGTGTGCATGGTATTAGTAAATATGTGAATATATCCTTACCGATCATCCTTTTATGTGTTGTAGTGCAGTCACTCTTCCTCTCCCCATGCCTCACAATCTCACCCTCAGTTCATCTCCCTCCTCACTCAAGT
>NC_059300.1:29552734-29575234 GCF_017591435.1 Portunus trituberculatus
TGTGTGTGTGTGTGTGTGTGTGTGTGTGTGTGTGTGTGTGTGTGTGTGTGTGTGTGTGTGTGTGTGTGTCTGCATGTCTGTCAATCTATTTCCTTGTATATTTCTTCCAAGAGGCATTAAGGCTGAGGGCAACACAAAGTAAGATAATAAATGAATAAACAAATAAACGAGCTATGGAAGATTGAAAAAGGCCTACTGATTCTTTATGCCTATCAATCTACCTAATATATCAATCTATTCATCTATCTATCTATTTGTCAAGTAATTTATTTATGTTTATCTATCCAGTAATGCAACGATATGTGTGTGTGTGTGTGTGTGTGTGTGTGTGTGTGTGTGTGTGTGTGTGTGTGTGTGTGTGTGTGTGTGTGTGTGTGTGTGTGTATTCACTGTTTGATCTGCTGCAGTCTCTGACGAGACAGCCAGACGTTACCCTACGGAACGAGCTCAGAGCTCATTATTTTCGATCTTCGGATAGGCCTGAGACCAGGCACACACCACACACCGGGACAACAAGGTCACAACTCCTCGATTTACATCCCGTACCTACCCACTGCTAGGTGAACAGGGGCTACACGTGAAAGGAGACACACCCAAATATCTCCACCCGGCCGGGGAATCGAACCCCGGTCCTCTGGCTTGTGAAGCCAGCGCTCTAACCACTGAGCTATCCAGTAATGCAACGATGTGTGTGTGTGTGTGTGTGTGTGTGTGTGTGTGTGTGTGTGTGTGTGTGTGTGTGTGTGTGTGTGTGTGTGTGTGTGTGTGTGTGTGTGTGTGTGTGTGTGTCACCGATCGCTCCCTCGCACAAAAAACACCCGGAAATCATCATCGCTATAATTAATTCAAAAGCGGACTATTGGTGAACATTTTTTTAGCTTTATGAGGCGGATTATCCTGTGTGTGTGTGTGTGTGTGTGTGTGTGTGTGTGTGTGTGTGTGTGTGTGTGTGTGTGTGTGTGTGTGTGTGTGTGTGTGTGTGTGTGTGTGTGTGTGTGTTCTTAATATCCTACTTCGTCTTTCTGTACGTGTTTCTTTTCTTCTTCTTCTTTCTCTCCTTTTTCACCTTTCTACTTAAATGTCAGTGTATCTGTCTGTCTGTCTATCTGTCTGTCTGTCTGTCAGTCTGTCTTTCTTTCTGTCAATACACATGTTTGTTCATCTTATGTGTCTTTGCCTGCCTGCCTTTTCCCATTCTTTACCTGTCTCTCATTTCTGTCTATCATTCACCTGTCTTTCTATTTACCACTCTGTTCCTGACGATATTAAAAATTTACCATCTTCTTTTAGTCTGTCTGTCCGTCACTCTGCTCGCGTGTCTTTTTTGTTTAGTTTTTGTTTTATCTCCATCTATCCGTCTATCTGTCTATCTGGCTATCTATAAGTGTTTCTCTAGCTGGCTTTCAGTCTTACGCTTTCCACATGTTCTTTCTGTTGTGTGTGCTGCTTGTCTGTGTGTGTGTGTGTGTGTGTGTGTGTGTGTGTGTGTGTGTGTGTGTGTGTGTGTGTGTGTGTGTGAGAGAGTGTGAGAGTGTGTGTGTGTGTGTGTGTGAGAGTGAGTGAGAGAGAGAGAGAGAGAGAGAGAGAGATCATCTATTGCTAGAAACGAACTTGATAAATGAGAGAGAGAGAGAGAGAGAGAGAGAGAGAGAGAGAGAGAGAGAGAGAGAGAGAGAGAGAGAGAGAGAGAGAGAGAGAGAGAGAGAGAGAGAGAGAGAGAGAGAGAGAGAGAGAGAGAGATTGTAAACTAAGAGGGTAAGCAGGCTAAGATTCGGAACATATTGCAAGACTTCTATTACTGGAATACTTCTGAAGGTGTGACTGACTGACTGACTGACTGACTGAATGAATGAATGAATGTCAGAATGAATGAATGAATGAATGGCCGACCAACTGACTGATTGACCGACCGACCGACAGACCGACTGACAGACTGACTGGTTTGGTTATGCTAATTTTTAATGACACTGCATACAAGACAAACTAAATCGTAAAGGTACGGGAACTACTACTGCACTGAACGAAGCTAAAAAGGACAAGATAAGGAGTAAATAACAACAGAAATTAATACTAAATTGAACGAACTTAAATAGAACATGAACAACACTAAACAATAACCATTTTTTTTCAACATTTATCGTCTATTGCATGTCACTAAACAATTCGCTGCATTTCAGGAACCAAACACAAATTCAATGAGACAAAATAAATAAAACCCCATAATTCTACACACTGAGATGTAATAACTACCGAATCATTTCCTTGATCTCGTTACCACCTTTGAAAATTACACTAAAAACTTACACTAAACAATATTATTAAGCAAAGGATTAAAACAACGAACTCCTAAAAACTTTACCATAACAAATACATCGCAAATCCATAAATAAATTGCTTTCAATCACCACAGCACAAATATAAGTGTCTGCAGAGGCGCATACGAGATCAATCACCACAGCACAAATATAAGTGTCTGCAGAGGCGCATACGAGATTACTGGACAACTTGTGTACCTTTAAGAGTGAAGCAAAATACAAATAAATGTGAGAATGTGAGGATGAGGCGCGCTGATTGCAAGTTCCGGGAAGCTGTCACGGATATAGACGGAGTAATAAAGAGAGAGAGAGAGAGAGAGAGAGAGAGAGAGAATATTACATGAAGGAAGTGATCTGTGTCAAAAATAACCACGAATAAATATCAATACAAAATAAAACAAAACAGCAAAAGGAAGATGAAACATGCCAACCTTTTCACACACACACACACACACACACACACACACACACACACACACACACACACACACACACACACACACACACACGAAGGATAACACCACTTATCCTTTTACTTTCTTTTTCTTTTCATTTTTATTTGAGTGGCCCATGTTAACTTAGGAAAGACTTAACCACTTTTCCTTTCCTTTTCTCTTCCTTCGTTGGTCGTGTCGAGTTACAGCCTGAGTCCGCTTCCTTCTTTGCATCATTACCACCAACCCTCACTGATCCTGCCAGACACTCTTCACCTCGGGCAGTCTAATTAAGCGGGATGAGTGGAGGACGAGGAGGAGGAGGAGGAGGAGGAGGAGGAGGAGGAGGAGGAGGAGGAGGAGGAGGAGGAGGAGGAGGTTCGAGTGTGGGAGGGACATGTCATTATCAAGAGATTAAAACACAATACTGCTATGTTAACCACCACCACCACCACCGCCACCACCACGATCACTTCCCATTTACTCTCTCTCTCTCTCTCTCTCTCTCTCTCTCTCTCTCTCTCTCTCTCTCTCTCTCTGTACCTTTAATGACGAGGACGACCTGGTGTGCTATATAATGACCTTTCAACACACACACACACACACACACACACACACACACACACACACACACACGTGGCCTCTTCACATTCAGCTCCCCACACGCTTTGTCCCAGTGAAATAGGACAGTATCCCCATTTTCTCTCTAACATGCAAAGAAAACGGGTTAATAGTCATGGAATTAACGTACAAAAGAACCCAAATGAATGTTGCTTCCCTTTAAAACTAAAACGAAGAGGAAGAAAAACCCAGAACTTATCGGTAAATCCATAAATAATGAGTTGATGCTTGTCGAGAGAGAGAGAGAGAGAGAGAGAGAGAGAGAGAGAGAGAGAGAGAGAGAGAGAGAGAGAGAGAGAGAGAGAGAGAGAGAGAGAGAGAGAGAGAGAGAGAGGAGAAAAGACAAGAGAAGAGAAGAGAAGAGAAGAGAGGAGAGGAGAGGAAAGGAAAGGAAAGGAAAGGAAAGGAAAGGAAAGGAAAGGAAAAGAAAGAGAGAGAGAGAGAGAGAGAGAGAGAGAGAGAGAGAGAGAGAGAGAGAGAGAGAGAGTAATATTGTCGTCCTTAATTCGTGGAGAGGCGTGTCTTGTTTGCTCGCTGAATATTTGATGGGAGTAAATCAGGGCAGTGTCTGTGCTCACGTGCTGCTCTCAAGGACAACTGGGTCCTCATTCTGACGGGACAAAGAACTTAAATTACCGGACACACACACAGAGAGAGAGAGAGAGAGAGAGAGAGAGAGAGAGAGAGAGAGAGAGAGAGAGAGAGAGAGAGAGAGAGAGAGAATGTGTTAGCTTTAGGACTTTAAGAGACTAACCTGTAAATCTTATACTACACACACACACACACACACACACACACACACACACACACACACACGGGTGACTGATGTGGAACAGAGAAAAAAACAGCGCCACGGATTGATTTTTATGTCTTTTCTTTGTCACATGTAGTAAACAGGAACCAGTGTGTAATTCACAACCATGGTCGCCTGCTGGTCACCCAGCCAGTCTTCCCCATTACGGAGCGAACTCAGAGCTCATAGACCGATCTTCGGGTAGGACTGAGACCACAACACACTCCACACACCAAGAAAGTGAGGCCACAACTCCTTGAGTTACATCCCGTACCTCTTTACTGCTAGGTGAACAGGGGCCACACATTAAGAGGCTTGCCCATTTGCCTCGCCGCTTTCCGGGACATGGACCCTCTCGGGTGTGAGTCGAGCGTGCTAACCACTACACTATATGGTGTGTGTGTGTGTGTGTGTGTGTGTGTGTGTGTGTGTGTGTGTGTGTGTGTGTGTGTGTGTGTGTGTGTGTATTTACCTAGTTGTAGTTTTACAGGGCCTGGGCTTTACGCTCGTGTGGCTCCGTCTCCATATCTACACTTATCCAATTTTTCTTTAAAACTATGCACACTCTTTTCTGACAACACTTCTTCACTCAAACTGTTCCAAGTCTCAACACATCTTTGCGGGAAACTTTATTTTTTTAACATCTCTCAGATATCTTCCCTTCCTCAGTTTTTTACTATGCGATCTTGTGCTTCGAATGTCATATTCTTCTCTCATGATCAGTTTCTCATTATTATTATTATTATTATTATTATTATTATTATTATTATTATTATTAATAGTAGTAGTAGTAGTAGTAGTAGTAGTAGTAGTAGTAGTAGTAGTAGTAGTAGTAGTAGTAGCAGCAGCAGCAGCAGCAGCAGCAGCAGCAGCAGCAGCAGCAGCAGCAGCAGCAGCAGCAGCAGCAGCAGCAGCAGCAGCAGCAGCAGCAGCAGCAGTGGCAGCAGTGGCAGCAGTGGCAGCAGTGGCAGCAGCAGCAGTGGCAGCAGCAGTAGTAGCAGCAGCAGTAGCAGCAGTAGTAGTAGTAGTAGTAGTAGTAGTAGTAGTAGTAGTAGTAGTAGTAGTAGTAGTAGTAACAGCAGTGGCAAGTCAATGTCTTATGTTCATACTTTGGTGTTTCGTGTTTACAATCGTGCTAACAAAATGTACTTTCCATGGTTTACAGTGGCTTACAGTGGTGCTTCTACGGTTTACAGGTGCTAAAAGTGGTGATTGTTACCAATTACTGGTGTTTACAAAGGCTACCAGCGGTCAGTCAGTGAGAAAGGATGCTGGCTAGGGACACAGGTCTTTTCCAGTGTCGTGGTGTTCTGTTGACTTTGCACTAAAAACATCGATTATTAACTCTTCAATACTGGGACACATTTTTGCCTTGAAATTTGCGTACGATCAGACCATTTCATTGACATTAGCAAGGGTCTATGGAGGTCACAAGATTAATGGCCACAGTCTTCACTATTCTAATCCCCCCACACAAGAGTTTCTGAATCTGTATAAAATCATCAGATAGTAAGCAGAATGAATATGGAAACGCCTCATGGTATTCAAGGTGTCTATCTGGGTCATTATCTGGTGATTTTATACATTCAGAAACTTTTTGTGGGATATTAGAATAGTGAAGACTGTGGCCATTAATCTTGTGACCTCCATAGACCCATGCTACAACTGTATCTCAGAGGAGCGATTTCCTTTCTACCATCTTCTAACACCTAACTCCATCAATATTGAACCCATTGCTGCTAATCATATCCTTTACTTCATCTCAGTATCTTATTCCCTTAGCCAGCAAACTCCAAGCCTGGCACATCTACAAGAGAAACATCAAACTAACCAGAAACAAATTACCCAGCCTGATTGGAACCCCCTTTCTTTTTTTTTTTGGTATCGAACTCCATTAATACTTGGCCCGCTACTCGCAACTCTATACTTTTCTTCTTTATATCCGCATCTTCACTCTTTTCTCCACTACACAATGAAGCATCAACTGAAACAAAGCACTAAACCTGACCCAAATTCCTTCTTTTTTTCTATTATTTACTTTCAGAGGAGAGTAACAAAGTATTTTTTTTTCCATTGTTTTCTAATTTATATCGGCATCTTCACTCCTTTCCCTAGTACACAATGAAGCATCAACTGAAACAAAGCACTAAACCTAACTCAAATCCCTTCTTCTTTTTCTATTATTTACTTTCAGGGGAGAGTAACAAAGAAGCTTTTTTTTCCATAGTTTTCTACTTTATATAAGCATCTTCATTTCTTTCTCCACTACACAATGAAGCATCAACTGAAACAAAGCACTAAACCTAACTCAAATCCCTTCTTCTTTTTTTCCTTTATTTACTTTCAGGAGAGTAACAAAGAAGCTTTTTTTTTCCATGGTTTTCTTAGCCTTTAGTTAGTTTCTCTCCCCTACAAGCAAAAAACAGCAGGGATGGAG
The DNA here is from genome assembly GCF_017591435.1 of Portunus trituberculatus. NCBI lineage: Eukaryota > Metazoa > Arthropoda > Malacostraca > Decapoda > Portunidae > Portunus > Portunus trituberculatus. The sequence continues at coordinate 29,559,335 of NC_059300.1, forward strand.
GGAGGGCGTCTCACTGTTACAAAAGTTTACAGGTTTAATTACAGCGGTGCTCTAGGGGCTTGCCTCGTAATGCTGCCGCGGGGTCCTCTGCTAACGTAGGTAAAAGATAGGATTTGTAGTGTTTTGGTAGATAAAAGGATGATCAGAAGCAAACAGGTAAAGACGGAGGAAGAGAGGGAGGGATGGAGAGGAGGAAGAAAGAAAGAAAGAAAGAAAGAAAGAAAGAAAGAAAGAAAGAAAGAAAGAAAGAAGGAAAAAAGAAAGGAAGGAAGGAAGAAAGGAGGGAGAGAAGGAGGGAGGGAGGGAGGGAGGGAAGGATTAAAGAGAATGGTTGGATAAATGATAGGGGAGAGCAAGGAAAAAGAAAAACTGTACAAAGGGAGAGAACGAAGGAAAGAAGGATTAAAAAGAATGGTTGGATAAATGATCAAAAAAGAGCAAAAAAAAAAAGAAAAATGTAGAAAAAAAGAAAATATGAAAAGAAGACAAAACAAACAATACAATAGAAGAAAAAATTTAAAAAAGAAGAGAAAGAGAAAGAAAGACAAAAAATAAAGGACGAGAAAAATAAGGAAAGAAAGAATAGCTAAAGAAAGGAATGCAATAAAGATAAAGATGGAGAGAGAAAAAATAAAGAGAAACAAAGAGAGAGAGAGAGAGAGAGAGAGAGAGAGAGAGAGAGAGAGAGAGAGAGAGAGAGAGAGAGAGAGAGAGAGAGAGAGAGAGAGAGAGAGAGAGAGAGAGAGAGAGAGAGAGAGAGAGAGAGAGAGAGAGAGAGAGAGACTATTTGAAAACACATCCGCTGTATTTCCTCCTACCTAATGAGGCAGAACAAAATAGAAAAGAATAAGGATAAAAAATGAAATGAAAAGAAAAATAAAAGCATAATACAAAACAGCAACACATGAACGCTAATGTATTGACCGAGGCACACTGCTGTTATTTTGTTCTTCTTCCCTTCTCCTTCACTTCTTTATGACCACCACCACCACCACCACCGCCACCACCACCACCAACACCACCGACTAACTTTATCTGTTCATGAAAAATTTTAAAGGTTTTCTTCACTTGAATTACTTCGCTGAATAAGACAAAAATTATTACTATACTCTGCAACAAGTTAACGGGAAAATATTAGCGAAGACCACCGGTAGTAGTAGTAGTAGTAGTAGTAATAGAAATAGTAGCAGTAGTAGTCTCGTCTGACATTATTGTTACTGGTGTCGTCAGCGTGGTCATTGTTGTTATTGCTTTTGTTAGTGGTGTTATTGTTCTGATGATCGACGCAACAACAACAGCAACAGGAGCAGCAGCAGCAGCGGGGGGAGGCGAGTCGAGGTGCGGCGAGGCAAGGTGAAGGCCAGAGGTGAAGGTCGGTCAGTCTTCATTGTAATAAGTGACCGTGCTATTCATTTCCGGTAAAGTCTTTTAGTCTGTGTTCACCTGAGCGTGAGTCTGGCTTTGTGGGGGAGGGAGGGAAGGAAGGAGGGAGAGAGAGAGAGAGAGAGAGAGAGAGAGAGAGAGAGAGAGAGAGAGAGAGAGAGAGAGAGAGAGAGAGAGAGACTTACGGACAGACAGACAGACAGAAAGACTGACTGACTGACTGACTGACTGACTGACTGACTGACTGACAGACAGACAGACAGACAGACAGACAGACAGACAGACAGACAGACAGAAAGACAGAAAGAAAGAAAGAAAGAAAGAAAGAAAGAAAGAAAGAAAGAAAGAAAGAAAGAAAGAAAGAAAGAAAGAAAGAAAGAAAGAAAGACACAAACACAAACTGACACAGACGAGACTAAGGATGGCAGACAGCGACAGACTCAAGACACAGAAAAACAACAAGAAAACACAAACTGACAAACCACTCAGTCCACTTCTAATCAAAAGTCCTGAGAGAGAGAGAGAGAGAGAGAGAGAGAGAGAGAGAGAGAGAGAGAGAGAGAGAGAGAGAGAGAGAGAGAGAGAGAGAGAGAGAGAGAGAGAGAGAGAGAGAGAGAGAGAGAGCATTGATCATTTCATCACCAACCTTCCAATAACCACGGACGGCTCGGCGGAAAAGCAATCAATACCTGGATTTATTCTCCCAGTGTTGCATCTTAACCCTCGCTAATTACCGCCTCGACTCACTCACTTTACTTGGCTTAAACTCCACGGATATGCTTTGTCCTGCTTTCATAGAGGTTTATTGACGGGGAAACATGTCTTAACCCTCTCTATACCATGACGCGTTTCCATATTCATTCTGCTTACTATTTGGTGATTTCATACAGCTTCAGAAACTCATGTGGGGGGATTAAAATAGTGAAGACTGTGGCCATTAATCGTCTGACCTCCATAGACCCTTCCTAATGTCAATAAAATGGTCTAATCACACACAAATTTCAAGGTAAAAATGTGTCCCAGTACTGAAGGGGTTAACTTAAATTTATTAACACCTGGACTCGTCACAGCATATATTAGAGGTTTACTGATAGGGAAACATATCTTAACCACATTCATCAATACCTCAATTAGTTACAATTTATATCAGAGGTTTATTAATGGGGAAACAAATCTTAACCTCCACTCATTAACTCCTGGATTTGCTTACTTTGCAATATTTAAACTCCGCGGATATGCTTGGCGCTGCTTTCATACAAGTTACATTAGAGGTTTGTTGATAAGGAAACGTATCTTGACCTACCCTTTTTTACCGCCTGGACTGGACAAATTTTATTATAGGTTTACTGATAGGGAAACATATATCAACGCCTGGATTAGTTAAAAGTTACATTAGAGGCTTATTGATAAGGAATCGTATCTTAACCTACACTTACTATAGCCTGGACTCGTTACAATTTATATTAGAAACACCTATTAACCCCTTCAGTACTAGGACGCATTTTTTACCATGAGTTTTGTGTACGATTAGACCATTCTATTTACATTAGGAGTGGTTTATGGAGGTCAAAAGATTAATGGCAAGAGTCTTCACTATTTTAATCCCAACATAAGTTTCTGAACTGTGTAAAATCACCAAATAGTAAGCAAAATGAATATGGAAATGTCATGGTACTGAAAGGATTAACCCCATTTATTAACGCCTGGATTAGTTAAAAGTTACATAAGAGGTTTACTGATAGGGAAACAAATCTTAACCTACACTTAATAACACCTGGATTCGATTTATTTCACTTAAAACTCCACAGATATGCTTTTATACAAGTTACATTAGAGGCTTATTGATGGGGGAACGTAGCTTAACCCACACTTATCAACGCCTGGGGTCACTTAGTAAAGACCATTGAAATGTTTAACCCTGCTTCTCTTACATGTTAAAAGAGAACAATAAAAAAAATGTACTTGCTGGTCTTAGCTTCTCTTAACCTCTTCAGTACTGGGAAGCATTTTTTTTACTTTGAGTTTTGGATGTGATCAGACGATTTCATTGACATAAGGAAGGGTCTATGGAGGTCAGAAGAGTAATGCCCACAGTCTTCACTATTTTAATCCCCCACATAAGTTTCTGTAACTGTATAAAATCACCAAATAGTCACCAGAATGAATATGAAAATGCATCCTGGTACTGAAGGAGTTAAGTAGATATTTGGTTATTCGTGATGTATAATAAAGCTGAATTCAAGCATGATGTCAAAAAAATAGTAGCCATTAAAATATTATATAAACACATAAACCAATTTTCTTCGCGTCTTTTTTTTTCAGAGTAAAGAATGAAGGGGTTACTAGACAAATATACGTTTTTTTGTGTGCCCTTTCTTCAGAGAGAGAGAGAGAGAGAGAGAGAGAGAGAGAGAGAGAGAGAGAGAGAGAGAGAGAGAGAGAGAGAGAGAGAGAGAGAGAGAGAGAGAGAGAGAGAGAGAATTAGAATACACAGAATTAAGATCAAAATACACAAACATAAAACAAAGAATAAGATCAATCATGAATAAAACAACAACAACAACAACAACAACAACAACAACAACAATAATAATAATAATAATAATAATAATAATAATAATAACAATAATAATAACAATAATAATAATCTAAGACCAACTACAAACACGTATGCCGAAACAAACAGACCTTTACTCTCGCCCTTGTGAACACAGGCATTGAGTTTCACGGTAAAGAACAAAGTACTCTCTCTCTCTCTCTCTCTCTCTCTCTCTCTCTCTCTCTCTCTCTCTCTCTCTCTCTCTCTCTCATACACGAAAGAAGAAGTGCAATATAGCTCATAAAGGAAAAGGAAAGTAAAGGAGGAGGAGGAGGAGGAGGAGGAGGAGGAGGAGGAGGAGGAGGAGGAGGAGGAGGAGGAGGAGGAGGAGGAGGAGGAGGAGGAGGAGGAGAAGAAGAAGAAGAAGAAGAAGAAGAAGAAGAAGAAGAAGAAGAAGAAGAAGAAGAAGAAGAAGAAGAAGAAGAAGAAGAAGAAGAAGAAGAAGAAGAAGAAGAAGAAGAAGAAGAAGAAGAAAGAAGAAGAAAGAAGAAGAAGAAGAAAGAAAAAAGAAAAGAGAGAGAGAGAGAGAGAGAGAGAGAGAGAGAGAGAGAGAGAGAGAGAGAGAGAGAGAGAGAGAGAGAGAGAGAGAGAGAGAGAGAGAGAGAACAGAGAGAGAACATCAATAACAAAACAAAAGAAAAACATGAAAAAACAAAGATAAAAAAAGAAAAGAAAGTAAAAGAACAATACCAACCCTAACACACACACACACACACACACACACACACACACACACACACACACACACACACACACACACACACACACACACACACAAGGTAACATGATCTCTGATCTTTGACCTTTGTGACCTCAGCTTTGTGAACACCTTACACTTCCGCCCCTATTGTGACCAGATCCGCAGCCCTTCTCCCCCTCCTCCCCCCAACTCGTGTCTCCTATGATACCCCTAATATTTTCCCACTGGCTCTTCGTTCCCTCACTCCCTCCTAACTCCCTCCGGTGCCTCCTGCTACTCTTACTTCTACTCCCTATCTGCTTTTCTTCCGTGCTCTGTTCTCTCACTATCTTCCGGCGAGTCATGATGTGTGTTGGTATTATCTTACTTTGCCTTGCCTTACCTTATCTTATCTTGCCTTGTTTTACCTTTTCTTGCTATATTTTACCTTATCTTGCCTTGCCTTACCTAACTTCACCTTCTCTAATTTTACCTTCTTCTATTAAATCTTTCCTTTCTTTATCATCTGCTTTCACCTCGCGCCTTATCTTCTCATCCTTGCCCTTAACCCCTTCAGTGCTATGACGTGTTTCCATATTCATTCTGCTTACTATTTGGTGATTTTACACAGCTTCAGAAACTTATGCGTGGATTAAAATTGCGAAGATTCTGGCCATTAATCTTCTGACCTCCATAGATTCTTCCTAATGTAAGCGAAAATCGTCTAATCGTATCCAAACTCAAGGTAAAAATGCGTGCCGGTACTGAAGGGGTTGACTCATAATAACGTACCTTAGCTTACCTTACTCACCTCACCTCATTTTATCTCACATTATGTTATTCTATTCGTTTCCTTGTCACGTTCCCTTGCTAACATAACAATCACGTTTTTCTCACCTGCCTTTCTTTACCTTGCCTTATTGACTTACTAATATTTTTTTTCCTTTTATCTATAGTAATAATTTTATCATATTCGACCTTTTAAATTCATCCCACTTTCCCTTGGCTATGTATCGCTGTCACGTCCCATAATGCATCTGACAATTACAGTACCTTTCTTGTCCTGACCTTGCTTTACCTTATCTTACCTTACCTTACCATTCTTTTCCTCACCTGCCTTCTCGTCACGGCTCCTTCATCCATTTACCTTAACCCAAATTAGCCTTACTTTAATTACTTTTCCTCACCATCCCCTTTCCCCTCTCTTATAATTACCCTAAACCTCCCATTCTCATTTGCATTCCCCTCACTTCCCCTCATCCCTCGCATATTTCCCATCTACGTCTTTTTTCTTTCTACTTCCCTGTTTAATTTGTGGAGGTTACTTACAACGCATTTCTTCTATTTTGGTTACCTTTACACCTTTACATCACTTCCCATTCCTACTCGTTCCATTTTTCCCATATTTTAGTTTCTAAGGGCTTCTTTTAATTGTCTTTTCTGTCACTTTGCTATTTTCACATTATCATCTATTTCTGTTTTTTTTTTTCAACTCTCTCTCTCTCTCTCTCTCTCTCTCTCTCTCTCTCTCTCTCTCTGGTATATATTTTTCAATCCTATAACTAACCATTTAAACCCAAAACCTTCTACCATTTCCTGTCTTTTTCCACTAAAATACATCCTACCATCTTTATTTCTGCATCCTCCTCTTTCTCCATCCCGATAACTACTCAAACTTTGCTCTTAAAATGCCCCAAAGCTATCCCCTCAACCATCCCCTTACCCAGCCAGCCAGCCAGCCAGCCAGCCAGCCACACTCTGCTCCTCCTCCCCTCCCATTACCTCCATCCCATCCTTACCCATTCCCAATCAAGTATATTTGTACCAATAACATTCTCCCCCCGCACGACCCTCGCCATCTGATCTCTCCCCAAATATTACTCACGTAGGCTGCCCACACACACACACACACACACACACACACACACACACACACACACACACACACACACACACACACACACACACACACACACACACACACACACACACACATATATATATATATATATATATATATATATATATATATATATATATATATATATATATATATATATATAAACAAGTTAAAAATATATAGATGTGAAAACATGTGTGACAGAATGAATGACATCTATGCATAAATAAATGACTGTCCATCTCTCTCTCTCTCTCTCTCTCTCTCTCTCTCTCTCTCTCTCTCTCTCTCTCTCTCTCTCTCTCTCTCTCTCTCTCTCTCTCTCTCTCTCTCTCTCTCTCTCTCTCTGCTTCCCAATTCTAATCTTTACTCTAACTCAATAAAAATATCCGAAACAAAACTGTGTGTGTGTGTGTGTGTGTGTGTGTGTGTGTGTGTGTGTGTGTGTGTGTGTGTGTGTGTGTGTGTGTGTGTGTGTGTGTGTGTGTGTGTGTGTGTGTGTGTGTGTGTGTGTGTGTGTGTGTGTGTGTGTCATCTGAACACTCCTGAATGCGGCAACTCTAAATCCTTCATGTAATACTATGCTTGCTTACGTCGCCTTCACACACTTCACGCGAGTTAGGAACCTGGTGACTCCACACACTCCCGCCTCATTCAGGGCTAAGCGAGACGGAAGAGGAAGGTAAAATGTTCATCGACATGGACATATTAGTCTTACTCTACAAACTGTGACGACGACGATAGCGAAGAGACAAGAAACAACAGCGATGACAACAAATAACGAATAAAAAAGTGACCACAGAAAAAAAAAAAATAGAACAACAAAAAACGAGAATGAAAGAAATGACAACAGCGATGACGAAAAATAACGAATAACAAGGTAACAAAAATAAAAAAAAATAAATAAAAACGAGAATGACGAAACGAACGAAAACAAGAACAAAAAAAATCTACGTACAACAGAGAACAAAATAACAAACATGAGAAAAAAAATTACGATACTCACGATAGAACAAAACGACACAAACGCCACAACCACCACAACGACAACGACGAAAACCATTAAACTACACACACACACGCCTTTCCCAGCCCCCTCTTCCTTCCCTTCCAGCCCGCCAGGAGGAGGAGGAGGAGGAGTGACGCATGGGATACAACAAACGCAGCACAGAACACACACGAGTATACACGAATACTTAAACGGCAAATTTGCGTTTCATAACCTCTCTCCTCTCCCTCTCTTTCTCTCTCTCTTCAGCCCGCTAAGAGGCACGCGGGAGTAAACACGGGGAGAGACACACTCACTCCTCAATGAATGACAAGCAAACACTCACTTATTTTCTTCACGCTTCTAAAGTGCGCCGGAGGGAGCCTGGGAGAGGGGGAGTCGGAAAGGGCGTGGCGGAGAGGCGGGGTGGGGCTTTGAGGCTCTGAGACAGGAGAGGAGGGGGGGTGGAGATGAGGAGAGGGAGAGTGGCATCTGGTAAAAGAAAGATGGGGCAAAGAAAAGCTGAAAAGGAGTCAGAAGGAGATGGGATAAAGAGAGCGCGTCTGGGTCGGGCTTGGGTGGAGTAGGTCGGACTGGAGTTGGGTGTGGCTGGGGGAGTGGCGGATGGGAGTGGAGGGGCGCGGCGGCCACTCAACACTCAACAGGTGCTGCATCTCACGCATCCCAGCACTGTAGACTCGTGGTGATGGACGGGGTGGGGAGCGGGAGAGCGCAAGGGGATAAGGGGGTAAAGGAGCAAGGGAACGAGGGAGCAGCGGCGCGAGGAACAGGGCAAAGTCAACCTCTTCAATACTGGGACACATTTTTTTAGCTTGGGATTTTGGTACGATTAGACCATTTTATTAACATTAGGAAGAGTCTATGGAGGTCAGAAGATTAATGGCCAGAGTCTTCACTATTTCAATCCCCCCACATAAGTTTCTAAAGCTGTTTAAAATCACCAAATAGTAACCAAAATGAATATGGAGAAGCAAGTTTTGTGTTTTTACTGACATTAGGATGGGTCTATGGAGGTCAGAAGATTAATGGCCACAGTCTTCACTATTTCCGTCCCCTCACATAAGTTTCTGAAGCTGTTTGAAATCACCAAATAGTAAGCACAATAAATATGGAAGCGCGTCGTGGTACTCAAGGGGTTAATAAGGCGACGCTGTATGTAAAGGGCCAAAGGGAAGCTGCAAGACCCCACCAGGCCTACACGTGGCGGTCCCAGTATAAAGCATGCCAGTCTATTTTCACCTAGTCTAATATCTTATCGACTCGCCACTTATAACCTGGGTAGTTAGTGTGGTCATTTCATCTACCACTCTTTTCTTTTCTTTTTTATTTATACCATGTGGTGTTTTCACGGGTATTTATGGGCTAAAGGGGATACTTTTTGTGGTACCTCCTATCTCAAACTCCACCCGCTAGGAAACCGTTGCCCCGAGTGAGGAAGCCCAACCTACACTCGGACCGTGGACAAGATTCGAACCCGTGCGCTTGGAAACCCCTCGAACCCCAAAGCACGCAGTATTCCACAGTACCACGGCGGCCCCTAATTTGTGAACATTTACTTTTTTTTCTAAATGTAACCTAACCTAACCTAATAATGTAAAGCTGCAAAAAGCCATCAAACCAACAAGCGGCAGTCTCTATATAAACACATATAGTATCCCTTTCCACCTGTCATCTGCATCTTCCTGTTGACTTTTAACCCTTTGAGTACCACGACGCGTTTTCATATTCATTTTGCTTACTATCTGGTGATTTTACACATCTTCAAAAATTCATGTCGGGTATTAAAATAGTGAAGACTGTGGCCATGAATCTTCAGACCTCCATAGACCCTTCCTAATGTCAATAAAATGGTCTAATCGTACCAAATTTTCAAAATAAAAATGTGTCCCAGTATTGAAGGGTTTACACTAGTGGAAGGTACAGATGGAACACGTGTGAAAGTAACTGGGAGAGAGAGGTAGGGATGAGACAAAAGTGATATCCTAAAACAGTGTGAATGAAATGTATGGGAGAGCCGAAATACATGACTAGGAGAGGAAGTGAAGGGTTGAGTGAAGTCTAGCAAGAGAAGAATGACGAAAAGAGAAGGGAAAGATAATATAACACTAAAATAAGGATGGCTGGGATAGATAGAACCATAACTACAAAAAAAAAAAAAGAAGAGATGAATCATACAAGACACGGAGGAATAAAGAATGAAAACAAAATATATAAAGCAGTGTTGTGTATTAGGTTGAGAATAAATATAGATAGAAGTGTTGTAAGCTGAGTACAAAAGAACTGGAAAAAAAAAAAAACGTTAAGTAGTGAAACAGGAGAGGCGTGGCTGAGAAGTAGGAACACGAGTGGGAAGGGAAGGGAAGGAAAGGAAAGGAAAGGAAAGGAAAGGAAAGGAAAGGAAAGGGAAGGGAAGAGAAGGGAAGGGAAGAGAAAGCAAGGGATGGGAAGGGAAGGGAGGAGTGATTGAAGGGGGGAGGATGGGAACGCGCCTCACACCTGCCCGCGCGATGACCAGTGTTGTTAACAGGTGTTCATTAAGGACAGGTAAGCGGGGCTACACCACACACACAAATACAGCTTGGACATTTTTAAAATCTATATTCTTAAACGCTTTGTTCTTTCATCAGGAATAATTAAATACAAGACTTCGTTTTTTTTTTTTTTCTTAAAACACTCAAATCACTCAAAAACTCCCAATAATTTCCACAGAGGCTTAGGAGTCCACCCAACACATCTATTCATTAGTTAACCTCTTCAGTACTAGGACGCATTTTTACTAAGAGTTCTGAGTGATTAGACGATTTTGTTTACATCAGGAAGGATCTATGGAGGCCAGAAGGTTATTGTACAGTCTTCACTATTTTAATCCTCACATAAGTTTCTGAAGCTGTATAAAATTGCCAAATAGTAGGCAGAAGAACTATGAAAACACGTCCTAGTAGTGAAGGGGTTAAGCTCAATTGAAGTAAAAATCTTTCTTACACTATCAATAAAATCAACCATCCATAAAAACACCAACAACTTACAATAGAGACTGCCGAAGGGAGCAAAATTGATGAGCCTGTATCTATTATTACATACATCAACTGTAAATAAAGCAGAATCCTTGTTAAACTATCACTACGATCATAAACACTCTGTAAACACCAAACGGCTTAAACTAAACGTTGTTAAATGCATACGTGAAACCTTGATACCTTTAGAAATACGATCTTATTTACGTTACACTTATCCATTGAAACAGAATCCTTGTCAAACTATCACTATTATCACAGAAACACTTGAAAACTCAGATCATTTCCAGTATAGGCTCTCCAATGTTTACGTCAAGCCATGAAAGGTTAACCCCTTCAATACTAGGACGCATTTTTACCATGAGTTTTAAGTAGGATTGCACGATTTTATTTAGATTAGGAAGGGTCTATGGAAGTTAGAAGATTAGTGGCCAGTCTTCACTATTTTGATCCCCACATAAGTTTGTGAGTCTGTATAAAATCACCATACAGTAAGCAGAATGAGTATGGAAACGTGTCATGGTACTGAAGAGGTTAAACAACACTAGCTTCTTTCTATCCATTAATGATTACCTTAAGCTCCATTCAGTATTCATGGCGCTATTAATCTTGGCGCGAATTACCGGACTTATTGTTGTTGTTCCGTCAAGGTTTCTTCATGAAGCCACGCTCTAGATACGCGTGTTCTTCAACTTACACTATTTCTGTTTACTTAGCTATTTGGGTCAGCTTGTTCTTTTTCATCATGACTGTTTCCTTTATTGTTTTCTTTTTCACTTATTTCGTGAAGTGAGAAATAGGATCAATGAAGGAGTCATATTACTAGTGCTGCTATTACTACTATCACTACTATTTTGGATGCTGTCACTACTACTACTACTATTACTACGACTGCTACAGTACTATTAATACTATTGATGGTAATGATGATGATGACAATAATGAGACATAAAGAAGATCACAGAGAGAGAGAGAGAGAGAGAGAGAGAGAGAGAGAGAGAGAGAGAGAGAGAGAGAGAGAGAGAGAGAGAGAGAGAGAGAGAGAGTAGATTCATTTCTTTCCCATTATACTTTTGTAACGGCAACACAAATGCAAGTCATTGAGACAAACTGGGAAACAATAAAACACAAAAGCGGTTCTTTGTCTCATTTCTTTTCTCTTTTCTCTACAACTCAACATTTTTAAAGCCGTGTTTGTCTGTTCTGTATTCTGTGCTACACTTCCGCTACATTCCCTCTTTGCCTTTCCTTCTCTTTTTCTCTCGCTTTGGTCTCTTTTCTAATTTCTTTCCATAATTGCTTTTTCTTTCGTTCTTCATCATTTTTTTTCCGCTACATTCTCGCTTTGCCTTTTCTTCTTTTTCCTTCGCTTTGGTATCATTTGTTTTCTTTATTTTCTTTCCATAATTGCTTTTCCTTCCGTTTTCATTGAGATATTCAACCCTTTTTTCTTCCTATCAATGCTTATTTTTCATTTTTTTTTTTTTCCGCTACATTCCCTCTTCGGCTTTTCTTCTCTTCTTTCTCGCTTTGGTCTCATTTGTTTTCTTTCCTAATTTCTTTCCATAATTGTTTTTTTTTCGTTTTCATTGTGGTATCCAACAATTTTTTTTTTTTTTTTCTTCCTATCGATGTTTATTTTTTTCATTTATTCTTGGTGATATGTAATGAAGTATGGATTTTTTTCCTCTCTCTCTCTCTCTCTCTCTCTCTCTCTCTCTCTCTCTCTCTCTCTCTCTCTCTCTATCTATCTATCTATCTCTCCCATTTTTTTTTTTTTCATGTAATACAAAACAAATATTTTCATTCTTACTTTTTCTTTTTTCTTTTTTTATTTTACTTTGTACACGGTGATACTCAACAAACATTCCTCTTTTAGGTTACGTTACATAATGCAGGGTTACGTTAGGTTCGGTGAGGTCTAAGTTAGGTTTCGCTGGGTTACGTTAAGCTCAGTTAGGTTAAGGTATATTTGGGGCTTTTCACGGGAATTTATGTGCTATAGGGAATACTTTTTGGGGTACCTCCTATCTCAAACCCCACCCGCTAGGAAACCGTTGCTCCGTGCGCTTGGAGACCTCTCGGACCCCAAAGCATGCATAGTTCCATTGTACCAAGTTATGTTAGTAACACTTGAATTCCTTCACGTGATAATTAATCCTCCTTATTGATGAACACAAAACCTCAAAAAAAAAAAAAAAAAAAAATTGCAAAGCGAAAAAAAAGAAAAAAAAAGAAAAGAAAAGTGCAAAGCGAAAAGTGCAGAGGGAAAAGATGGAGAGGAAAAGATTACGCTGCAAAACACGCTTAATGATTTTATTTTTCTTTTCTTTTTGGTTTAAACGCGAGGCAGAACGTAACAAACACAGTGATGTACCTACTACCGACTGTTGATGGAAAAGAAACACAAAACATGCATGCGAAAAAAAAAATAGCTACATAGGAAAACAAACTCACTGAATTTGACTTTTTTCCCTCTTTCTTTCCCCTCCTTTGAAATACGAGGGAAAACATAACATTCAGTTACCGGTAATTGTCGAAGAAAAAAATAATAATGATAAAAGAAAAATGAGAGCATAAGAAAAAATGCCGTCAATGAGGAAACAAAAAAAAAGAGAAAAAATAAGAGTCCTATTTTTTTTCTATCACATAAAAAAATAAAGAGAAAAAAAATGAACACAGGAGAGAACAGTACAAATTTACAAAACATTTTTCTTCACCTCTTATTTTCGACAGTCTGTACAGGAATTTACTGCAGCTTGCAACAGTGCCCTCATTACTCTACTGACAGTGACACACATGAAAAAAAAAAAAAAAGACAGGGGAAGAGGAAAGGTCAATCCTAAACACTTTTCCTCTTACATCTAATAAACTATGCTAAAATTCAGTGATCTCAAGGTTACCCTCAGGATTCTTGGGACAATTTGACAAGAAATCTATATCATCTGTGAAATAATGCACCCATGAAAACCTGATTTTTTTTTTTTTTTTTTTTATGTCCTGGCCTATAGCGCCTGTAGGTAACATGAAGAGTATTGGAAGCGCTGTTAAGTTTCCACTCATTAGCGGCGCAGGCAATTTTATTTATAGTGATACCCATACACATTAGGGCCCATATGACCACCCAAGCGCATCTTTGGTGTAACCACCTAGAACCTGGGTATCACGGTGACATGTAGGTAACTTTAAATCACTCGACAAATGGCAAAGTTTCAAGGCGGTACTTGGTGGGATTCGTACCTGCGCGTGGACGTATCCCCGATCCCCACGCTCACCACCTTATCCACTACAATACAAAACATTGAAGAACCCCAAAACAATGCACGAAATAATCATAAGCATCTACACGAAAGACAGGTATCAAAAGGAATATATAAACGCAATTCCTACCCATTTTAACTTCAGTACTGGGACGCATTTTTTTACCTTGAGTTTGGGTATGATTAGACGATTTTATTTATATTCAGAAGGGTCTATGAAGATCAGAAAATTAATGGCCAGAATCTTCACTATTTTAATTCCCCCATAAGTATCTGACGCTGTATAAAATCGCCAAACAGATGGAAACGCGTCATGGTACTGAAGTTAAAGAAAATCGGCGGTAGCTCCAGAACATGCAAAAATGTCTCAAAATGATTCATAATTAAGAAAAGAACCAAACAACAGTCAAAAGAGTTAAGGACATTCTCAAGACTCTAATGAAAAGGAACCAACACCATTAGTAAATAAATAAAACAGACAAGAAACCAACTAATCATCTGTATGGCCTATGAAAACAATCTTGGAGGGAGAAGCAAGCGATTAGCACAAACTAAAACGTTTACCATTAACCCGCGTGATGTTTGAGGATCCTGGGATAAAGATATTACAGAAAATGAGGCAAAGGTAAGCATCATTTGGGAGGACAGGACTTGAAGCTTCCGGAACGAGGAAGAACGGGATAAGGAAAGAAAACGAGGTATGGAGGTGAGAGAAGAGGTAAAAAGGACAATTACACAAGACGGAACAGGGAAATAAGAGACGAGAAAGGAAAAACTAAGGGAAAATAGACAAGAAGGAACGGGAGAGGATGTGGGAGAAAGGGAGAAAAGGGGTAAGGAGGTGAGAGAAGAAGAAAAAAGAACAAATATACAGGGCGGGGCTAGGAAATAAGACAGACGAGGAGGGAGAACCGAAGGGAAAGTCACCAAGGAAGAAGGAACGGGAGAGGGTCGAGGGATAAAGGGAGGAAACAAGATAAGGACGTGAAAGAAGAGGTCAAAAGGACAAATAAACAAGGCGGGACAGGGAAATAAGACAGACAAGGAGAGAGAGAGAGAGAGAGAGAGAGAGAGAGAGAGAGAGAGAGAGAGAGAGAGAGAGAGAGAGAGAACCAAAGGGAAAGTCAGCCAGGAAGAAGGAGCGAGAAAGGGACGAGGGAGAGACGAAAAGGGGGATTCAGAGGAAGGGGAGGAGACGATGAGGGGAGTAGGAAGGAAGGAAGGGGGGGTAGGAGAGCACGTCAGCCACTCAACTTGAATTTCCTGAGTCATGGTCCTGTCTGAGTCAATGAGTGAGAGGTACACGAGCTGAATAACGCGCTCACTCATCTTGTTGTAATTATGTGGTTGTGTTGAGAGTTTTTATGTGAGATTCAATTCCTTCTGGTGTAATTATGTGGTAGTGTTAAGGGTGTTTTCTGTAAGTTACATTCATTCATGCTGGTGTAATGATGTGGATGTGCTGAAGGTGTTTTATGTAAGACAATCTATTCTGGATTAATTATAGAGTTGTGTTTAGTGAGTTTTATGTAGAAATAATTCATTTTGATGTGATTACTTCATCCACAAGCTGCCATGATTTCTGTCTAGCATATTATCCTTATTACTATCTTTAATGAGTTAATTACTAAGCTAAACAAACAATTAGCATCCTTAACTAACTTAATAATAACCCAATTAATTCATCTACCGACTCCTATGGGTTTGTGGACAGCTTATCACCTTATCACCATTGCTAACACTTATCTGAACAGCTTATCACCTTCTCACTATTACTAACACTCTTATCTGCCTTTATCTTAACTTAATCTTGCAGCTACCCTTAACTACCTTTCTAATAACCATAACAACTTTAACTTTTACTAATAACCCTAATATTTCTGACTCGACTACATTTAAGAGGGAGGTTTCAATTAAGACATTTATCCCTTTCTTCTAACCCTCTCGGACCTGCAAGAAAATTGACAACTAAGTGGTATTTTCTTATTTCACTTTTTATGTTGCCCTTGACCATTTCCCCTCTTACATAAGAAAATATACAAATAAGCTCTTTAAT
>NC_059300.1:29580234-29597734 GCF_017591435.1 Portunus trituberculatus
CCCGACTCATCCAACCACTCACCACCATTACCAATACTTAACCTTCACTATTCATCACTCTCATCCCATGCACTGATCCTTACCTCACAAACACACACAATCTTTCTTCAATTCATCCCTTAACTCCTTCTCTTCCCCAATCTGCACCAAACCTTAACAAAACAATTTCAATACCAGTATCAACGCTCCCACTCCTGCCGTTCAAATAGAAAAATCAAAAAAATAAATCGCTTGTTATTCATCATTCGCGTCTTAGGTCCTGCATGTTTGGCTAAAAGTTGCGCAAAGCTGACGACTTCCTTGCCTCGATAAGTAATGCAAGCCCCAAGACACGCGGCAGGCGAGGCTGACGGTGGCACGGGATGGATGTTTTTACTATAAGGAGCACTGCAGCCTCATGGAGAGAGCTGGAAAGGAAGGGAGGGAGGGAAAGAAGGCTAAGAGAGAGGAAGAAGAAGGGGTGGTAGATTAATACTAGGTTAATATGTTCAAAAAGGTATTTACTATATTTATGAGGTATTTCTGTATATGAGGCGCCCCGCCCTCTCTCTCTCTCTCTCTCTCTCTCTCTCTCTCTCTCTCTCTCTCTCTCTCTCTCTCTCTCTCCGCAACCAAAAAGCGATGAAAAAATGGTTCATGATACGATTATTTTATTACAAGAACATTTACTACTACTACTACTACTACTATCATAACCACCACCACCATCACCACCACAATTACTACTATCGTTTCCCTTCAAACATTTCATCTTTTGCTAACACCAATCATCTTACAAAACCCGACAAAAAGATAGATTTTCGGTAGATCAAAGAACTTGAGATGGAAGGGGAAGGCACCAAACACAGAGGGGGTGAGACTGGCAGGTCACGTCTGAACCAAGCAGGCCGATGGAGTGAGTGACGGGGAGCCGAAAAATTGCATGATTTCAAAACAACAAAAGTCATCGTAAAGTGTACGCCTCTTCAACGACTGCCGGAAGCCGACGTTCTACACACACACACACACACACACACACACACACACACACACACACACACACACACACACACCGCGTAGTGTAGTGGTCAGCACGCTCGACTCACAATCGAGAGGGCCGGGTTCGAGTCCCGGTAAGCGGTAAGACAAATGCGCAAGCCTCTTAATGTGTAGCCCCTGTTCACCTAGCAGTAAATAGGTACGGGATGTAACTCGAGGGGTTGTGGCCTCGCTGTCCCGGTGTGTGTTGTGTGTTGATGTGGTCTCAGTCCTATCCGAAGATCGGTCTATGAGCTCTGAGCTCGCTCCGTAATGGGGAAGACTGGCTGGGTGACCAGCAGACGACCGAGGTGAATTACACACACACACACACACACACACACACACACACACACACACACACACACACACACACACACACATAACGAAAACAAGTGCTCTCTCATGTATGCTTTCCTGAATTATGCAAAAATTTCATTCAATCCAATAGGGAAGATATCTAACAGAGAAGACACGAGGCAGGATCCAATAGTGAATGAGGGATCTATGTTCGTTCTCTCAACATCTCGCAAGCTTTTAACAGGCTCAGGCTCTAGTGTAGTCATTAGGGTTTTCGAGATATTATTCATCTTTACGTGTTTTCTGCATCATCAATATAAAAGCTACTTGAGAGAACCCGATCCGATTAATCATAACGTTTTCAAACAGTACCAGACGAATGGAATACTCGTACCTTCAGAAAGGACAGCTGTTAGTGGCGAGTTAACCCCTTCAGTACTGTGACACTTTTATTGACATTAGGAAGTATCTATGGAGGGCAGAAGATTAATGGCCACAGTCTTCACTATTTTAATTCCCCCACATAAGTTTCCGAGCTGTATAAAATCACCAGATAGTAAGCAGAATGAACATGGAAACGCGTCATGGTATTGAAGACTTAGTAAAAAAAAATCAGAAAAAAACATTACGGATGCGAATGATAGATGTGAATACGTCAGGAAGTTTTATAAAGGATCTGCCACGTGTAGATCTGATGGTCTCCTGTAGCTCTACTTATGCTCTTAACCCCTTCAATATACTGAGACACATTTTTACCATGATTTTTGGATGTGATTAGACGATTTTACTTGCATTAGAAAGGGTCTTTACTATTTCAAAACCCACATACATTTCTGAGGCCAAATAAAATCGCCAAATAGTAACCAGAATGAATTTGAGAACGCGGCACAGTACTGAAGGGGTTGACTCCGTGGGATTTCAAAACAGAACGAAATCTCAAAGCATTTAAGAATACAAGCTTAGGACCCATGACAAGATGCTCGAATTCAGCGGATGTAGCTTTAAGAAGGGAAGGGAAGGGAAGGGAAGGGATGGGAAAAGAAGGAAAGGGAAGGGAAGGGAAGGGAAGGGAAGGGAAGGGAAGGAAAGGAAAGGAAAGGAAAGGAAAGGAAAAGAAAAGAAAAGGAAAGGAAAGGAAAGGAAAAGAAAAGGAAAGAAAAGGAAAGGAAAGGAAAGGAAAGTAAGGGAAGGGAAGGGAAGGGAAGGGAAAAGATGACAGACAGACAGACACCGATTTTCATACCGAGTGGTTTAATTGACTAGTAAGTGGAACAGGTTTAGCATTGAGATGGAAAACATGAATTCGAAAGAAGGATCAAGTTAGATCGAAGAAAAAAAAGAGGGAGGGAGGGAGGGAGGAAGGGGGAACGAGGACGAGGAGGAGGAGGAGGAGGAGGAGGAGGAGGGAGAGAGAGAGAGAGAGAGAGAGAGAGAGAGAGAGAGAGAGAGAGAGAGAGAGAGAGAGAGTAATCTTGTGTAGGATGACTGGCCTTCCACACACACACACACACCTCCTGTGAAGCGCATTTGACAAGTGCAGTAGTGATGTGAAGCCAGGCAGCCACACCAATATAAACACTGCAATCCAAACATTTTTATGACACATTTATGCCATCACTGCCTGCATTACGGCCTCATACAGGGTGAATGTTATAGGGTGGGGCCGTAGTGTGGTTGTAGAGGACGGGGGGCTAGGAGGGAAGCGCCGCCACCGTCACCGCCACCACCACCACCAGAATAGGTAGGCATAGGTTTTATTCAAAGACTGCCACATCTAGGCATAATAGTTTCCTGCAGCTTCCTGTTTTCTTTTCTTTTCTTTTCTTTACACAGCCATGATTTGCACGGAGTCTTTGGTAAATCTCAGAAACACCGTTGTGGAATGCTGGTAACCTTTGTAGAGGAAATAAAGCTAAATAATGCTAGTTATGTAGAAGCAGAAAGGAATGACTACCGTACCATCAGCGATAGTGATATGTAGTAACAATGGTGATATCGGTGGTGGCGGTGGTGGTGATGATGCATCCTCCCTAACCTTGAAAGTGAATTGTGAAAACACCTTTGGAAAATCTTTTTAAATCCTGAAAACTTAAGTAAATCATTAAAACATCCTTCAAAGCTTTGGGTAAATCCTGAAAACACTCTTAGAAAGCCTTAGTGAAAACACTTGAAAATATTCATGGACAGAGTATATCATGAAAAAATAAATCTTGGGACACATTATTAAATCATGAAAACACTCTTGAAAATCTTGCAAATAACCAAACACATCCTTGATATCTAAGTAATGCCTATTAAAGCTAAAACTGATTGGAAGTAGAATGCCAAAGAGTTTGAGAATGCCATCCCAGCACACTTACCAGCACCGGGGGTGTCAGGCAGTAGCTGCTCATCTTAAGACAGATCTTGGTCTAAGCTGGTCCCTGGAAAGACAAATAGCTGCAGTAAATAAAAGATCTGCATACGGGTTCAAAAGTTGTCATGGAGTATATATTCATTAGTTTGAGTTCTGAAACTTACTTAAATGTTTATGTTCAATGAAGTAAAACTGAGAGACAAGAAGGAATTGGTTCTTCAATAGCTTGGTCCATGAATGGAATAGACCCATTTTCAGGATAGCAGTGCCAATTTATTAAGGAACTTCAAAATAAGATTATAGAAAATTTATGGATGAGAATGACAGGTGCAAGTAGTAAGGTCTATTTTGTACAGGGACTGCCTTGTGTAGACCTGATGGCTACTTGCAGCTCACATTATCTTCTTTTGATCTTATGGGCTACTTATATATATTTTTTTATTTATTTATACCATGTGGGCTTTTCACGGGAATTTATGGGCTAAAGGGGATACTTTTTGTGGTTGCAAGTTGAAGCATGATTGGAGAATACATGTGACGTCACCTTGGCATTTGCTAATTCTCATAACAATGGGCTTCACTTTGATCTCCTATGTAGCAAGTGCCTGTAGTATTCTGAAATTCTTTGCTCCCTCACCTACAGTACACTACTTTTTAAAGGCCAGAGGTAATCTGCCTGATTCTTTAAGTTAAAACCTTGTGTAATTTTGACAACATACTGTACATAGGGGACTGAAGGGTTACACAGTCACAATTCCTCAGGTTTTGGCTCATCAATGTTTCCTGTATCTTCTTGGCCTTATTAATCCCTAATAGGGTTGGCCACTCTAGCATGCTGTCACTAGTAACTTTTGTCAAGTGTATCCTCTCCCAGTGTACGGTGCTTCAAGACTACACTAGCAATCCGTGAGCTCACAGTTAGTTTATTGACCACAAAGATTTACATTATATCAAAACATTTAAATATTACTGTATTCAAATAAATATACACTTTATGACCATAAAAGCTAACAACCAAAACATAATCTTAAAAGTCCCACACACTGTAAGGAGAGGAGTGTGTGTCTGTGCACCTAGAGAGTGTTCTCCACAGTGTGTAGGGTGTGTGCAAAACTGGTCATTCAAGTACATTTCATATAATGAATCTAACAAGGGCAAAATTTCAATAGGCAAAAAGAAAACCTCCTATTTCCTTACTTCTGTTAAGAAGAAGAGTTCTTTTTATAATAAACTAAATTCATAAAATGGGGAGATGTGCTTTACAAGAAATATCAGTGTCTCCTGTGTACAAGCAGCTGGGGCTCAACTCATAACCAAGACAACATGATATTTCACACCCAGGCCCAGAAGAAACAATTTGGGATTCACCAACTTGCTCACTACTCAACATGTTCACCCAATAATGACATGAACCACAGCACTGTGATCTTGCAACCCGATAACTCAGCCCAGCCACCCCCACAAGGAAGTAGCAGCAGGATGCACTGTGAGGCTTAACATCTTACCTTTACAAGCAGTGCCTAAGTATTGAGTAACTTAATGTTTCAGTTTTATGAAGATTGATTGATTCTGCAATAACATTTCTCATTAAAGAAAAGAATAGTATGGGCTCAACCAAACTCACCTAAAGCTTCTGATTTCTAAATGCAACTTGTTTTGCTATTAAAAACCTTATAGTGACAATAACTTGAGCAACACATGATATATCTGCTGCAACAGTCTAGGCTTGAGTAATCGAAACAGCTGGTAGCAAAGACTAAAAAATTAATCACAATAACCTATCATGATTAACAATAATGTTATCAACAACAATCAATAACCAGTAACTACCAATAAATCTAACCCTCCCAATAACTTATGTATCAATGATCCAAAATTTCAATGTTACAAATAACAATAGATATTTCAAATCCAAATCTTTATTTTCATCTCTATCTTAGAAAATTTTGAAAAATCTTAGAAAACTTCAAATTCAATGTTTATGCAGTCTCTTCACTAATAAAAAGTTTAAATAGCATTCCCTATCAGAGTTATTAACAAATTATAATTCTGTTTGCTTTCATGGGAAGAGAAAGTTATAATGCAAAGAACTGTAGTTGAGAAATAACAGAATGTGTGATCTAAGAAAAAAGTAACATGTCTGAAGAAAGCAATGAATTATGGTAAATGAAAAATTTGCCAAAAAAAAATTATGCCTTAACAAGAATTATATGACCACAGAGTTGTTTAGTAAGGAAAGACTTGTAATGAAAAGCATGAAAATCTAGTTCCAGCTTTTCTAATCTCAAAATTATCTACATACATTAAAACTGCACCTCTTACCAGAGTTACTAAGTGTGTACTTAGAACTGGAATTGATCTATTGAAATACAAGAGTACTGTATTAGGTTCTATAACAAAAATGTTCACTACACACTTAGAGATAGAACAGTGAAATAACAATTAGTATAAAAATAGCAGAGTTGTAGCATGTAAGGTAATGGTTCAATGAATGTTCCAACAGATTACCATAAATTGATATATTTGGAGGTGTGAGTGCCCTGACAGTGGAGCAGTTCTAGACTATGAGTGAGTGGCTTCAGCAATAACTTCGGGGCTGAAAGGTGAAGATGATGACATGTCCAATAGGATAGGTTTTTCAATTCCTACTATCCTGCTCAAGTGGACCGCTACACCATGCTTAATCACAAGAAAGACGACCACAATCCAAGACGGTAAGTATCCTGCTATGTGCATAATCAAAGCCAAGACCAACCTAATCTTACTCCCCATATTTTCTCACTGAAAAAGCTAGAAACAAAAATATATAGAAAAATATATGTAGGAAATTCTTTTCTTTCATAATCAACATTTGGAAAAAAAAAAGTTTCCAACCATTTTCTAGATAATCACAAACTTTGTAAACTGTTTGTAAACCATTTGTAAACATTATTTCTTATTGAGACCTAAATTTCTATCAAGGTGGGAGTGAGTTTGTTGTATCATAGCTAACTGATGAGAGGCTCATTGAAGAGAGAAGCACAAAAAAAAAAAAAATTATGGAAGAGGGATGTTCTTAGAAAATGGAATATTTTGTGATGACTTGTCAATTGTTTTCATCAAAGGTATTTCAGAGTGCATGTTAACATTCACACACGGATGCACTCAATTATTCACAGAACACATCTAGTGACTCTCTCTCCTAAATGCTTCTCATTTTAGATAGGAAAAGAGATAATCTGCAAACCTCAGATGCAAACTTGCAAACAAAGTTTCCTGTTTCCTGGTGTGGATAATCAGAGAGAGAGAGAGAGAGAGAGAGAGAGAGAGAGAGAGAGAGAGAGAGAGAGAGAGAGAGAGAGAGAATCATTAATTGAGAAAATGAGGCAAAGTTAAGTATTTCTGATGCAATCATACATGTCAAAGTACGTACAGGTAAAGTACAGTGGTGCCTTCAGTTGCGAGTTGAATTAATTCTGTGAAGCAATTGCTCATATCAATTTTTAGTAATTATTAAGACAAGGCTCTGTAATAATGTTTTTGGCTCTTAAAACCAAACAAACTTGGGGACTTGGTGGGAAAGCAGGGTTTTCAAGTGAGGAAGGTTGAAATATGGCCATATGTCACCTCTTCCCTCGAGAAATAAGTGCGAGTTATTGCTGCTTTTACGATTGGCGTCATCTTTGATACTACAAAAAAAAAATACATCTGCAGAAGTAGGTAGTCTAATTCCTTAGGGACATTAATCTAACCCAGTATTACCTAACCTAACCTGGGGTAGGTAATGCAATAATTCCCATTTATATTCCTCGGTAAGAGGTAGCAATTTACCATATTTAGCTTTCCCCACCGAAAACCCTGCCTTCCCACCAAGTATCCAAGTTTGCGGTTGAGCAAAAAACAGTAAATAGAGCAGCGCGCCTTGTCTTAATATTTACCAGAGCTACACCTCCCTCAATAAGGTTGAATTATTATAGTAGTCACTTGGAACTGAGATGGGCACGGTTCCTCCCTACCATCACGGCATAAAGGTCGTCCCCATCCTACCTGTCAGCCCTTCCTCACTTCTCTCCTCAGTCCTTACCTGGTGGGCACCACACCGTCAAGACGCCTTCATCACTCACTGACTCTTCACCACAGTTAGCTCAACTTTAAATTGCACCAAGAGACTTGTTAGCCCACAATTATACATAGCTATTTCGTCGTTTGAAGTCACCTCACACCCCTCCAGTTGATTCTTCTTCTTCTTCTTTGGGGTTTGTTGGGGCCGTGCAGGCTGTGTGTCACAGCCTCTAGTGCCCCAAAGGTCCAGGATGCGGAGGTGATGTGTTCAGGCTATATGCGGTGGAGTTGATTTGTTTTGTGTTGGAAGGTCCTGGTGAGGTTGAGTGTCTTGAAAGCCTGATTGGTATTTGTGCAGCCACCCAGGTCAGTCAGTGGTGGCCTGTGAGGGTGAATTGCAGACAGTGAGTGGAGGGCTACACCAAGGTAGGTATAGCCTATACCTACCTTGGGCCACACGGTGTGAATGGTGCCGAGGGCAGTGCAGCAGCAGAGATGATCTGAGGTGTCAAGCTGGGACAGTGGGGAGAGTCAGTCATGCCCAGCCTGTGTAGGTGGGAATTGAGGCGGGTGTGGCCAATCTTGAGTCTAGTGATTGCCGTGTCCAGTGCCCGGTTAGGGGACTTCAGCTGATGATGAACGCCATGAGCGAGGATGAAAACTGAAAAGCGCCAGGACTCATTGATTCGGTTTTCTATTCACTTCCCTAAACGATGGACCAAATGTAGGTAGATAACAAACGACCTATATATTACTCTGATTTTTTTTTTTTAATACATTTTGGTTCATAGGTTGTAAGTTTACCGAATCAGCCTCTAATAATAAGAAATCCTAGTCTCCGTTCACGTGGCCGATAGAGGTGTATGTAATATTCACCTCGGTCGTCTACTGGTCACCCAGCAGTGTGTGTGTGTGTGTGTGTTACTTGGATTATTCGGTGATTTTTGGCTTTATGGATATAGCACACTAAGGTTATGTGGTTGTTTGTACTGTATTGCTTTATTGTTACCTACGTATGGGTTGTAAGGAGGATATTCATCTAGGCTGCAGCCTGGCACATGTTTGACTTCTACAAGTGAAGCGGTAGGATGATATGTTAGATTTCACCAGTATTTTTCCTAGGGATTTGTAGAGATTGTTTTTCTTAATATAGCTAAGTATGTCCTCTTAGACTTTTCTGCAATATAATTTCCTACCCTATAACCCCGCTTTCCCAACAGCTCCCCAAGTTTGCTGGTGTTTGAGAAGAAGGGTGGGGGATTGTTAGCAAAAGGAAGGAATTAATGTCTTATTCTACCGGTTTAGCTAGAGAGTAATCTCCTGCTTTTAAGAATTGGCATTTTGTAACAATGCAATATAATTTTCATACAAACAATCAATGAGACTCTAGGAAAAGCATGGTTTCTCAAAGATTTTCGTGATAAAAAAAAAGAAAAAAAACTTGTCACATCTGTTAAAATGTCACTGCAGGTAAGATAAGATTGGCTTATCCTTGTCATGTCATTTGTCTGTGTCTCATTATGTATACTCTCTCTCTCTCTCTCTCTCTCTCTCTCTCTCTCTCTCTCTCTCTCTCTCTCCTAGTTGCCTTGTGGGAGATGTAGCGTCACCCCCCAACCCGTTAACCCTAGCGGTGCCATTATGACCTAAGATGTTGTGGCGCCTAATGAAATAATTTACGCTTTTTCTTTTGTTTTGAAAAAGCATCATTCCCTCCACGTAACTTGAGTCGCGCTTCACCGTGCACTTGCCTTATGGGATAAATATTATATAACTACAAGAAAATGCCGTCTGCGCTAGTCTATAACGTGAGGGTGGTGGAGAGAGAGAGAGAATGAATGGTGATATGGAAAAGGTGAAGAAAAGTGTTGTGAAATAGGAACAAGTGAAGTGGGTATAGGAATGATGGGAATATTTTGTGGGGTTGACTGGGAGAGACGAATATAATGTGGTGGTAGATGGATGGGAGAGGTGAAGGACATATAATAGCTAGTGGGAGGAAACAGTTATAAAAGAAATGGAAAAGAGATGACATTGGGAAGATGGAAGGGAGAATATATTAGGTGGGAAGAAGAGATGGGAGGAACTACGAGATGGAAGTAGAAGACAAGTATAAAAGTGGAAGAGGAGATCTTAGGTGGTTATACGAGAGAGAGAGAGAGAGAGAGAGAGAGAGGCCAACAGTAGCATATGTATTCCTCGCAGGTGGAGAGCCGCTGCACCTTTCCACACGTAAGCCACTCTGCGTTCGTGACCCTGCATCCCCCTAGCGGCTTGTCTAGATATATTTCCTCTCCCTCCCATCTCTCCGATCAGCCACTAAGGGACGACCACTGGGACACCGAGGAAAAGATAAAGATATGATAATAGTAATAAAGTTTTCACTCTTTCGTCATGAAGCACTGGGAAAAACACAAATACAACAGAAAATAATGTAGCGGTTATTGATTATATATTCTTTATCCCAAACATCATCATGAAGTACTATGGAAGATAACAATGACGAGAATGATGATATTTACCAAGAACATCCACTAATTATCGATCTTAAACCACTCCAAAAAAAGATAACTCTACAAGGACAAAAAATATGACGATGACGACAAGAACTATGATGGCAATGATAGTTAACAATAACCATCCAAAAATTAACAGCCCTAAAACTAAAAACACAAGAAAGAGAGAGAGAGAAAAAAAAAAAACTCTACATGGACAAAATCCTGACCACGCTATACATGTAGTATATACACCCCTACAAGTATGCCCTTCCATCACTCCCCGAAGAAATACACACGTGAAACAAAATCCTAACAAAATGCGCAGCGCTCTTCCCACGTCTTCCCTTCCCCCTCCTACGCGTCTTTTCTCCGGTAGCAAAAAGAGAGAGAGAGAGAGAGAGAGAGAGAGAGAGAGTGGTGAGCTGAAGTCATTCCCACTCAGTAAGACCACCAGTGCCGCCCTCAATATATGTACAGTCAGTCCTCCTGTGAACACCAAGGAGAGAGGAAGTCTGTGGCGAGTAGGCGGAAGAGTCACGCAGTTTACCAGCAAGAAGGTAACTGAGGATTCTTGTTTCTTTGAGCCTCAGAGAGAGAGAGGGAGAAAGAGAAGTAGGTGTTTTAATGTATATAGATTAGAGGATATGGCGAAGCACTAACACTCACACAAGAGATACTGTTCATATTGTTGAACGTTTCAGCGTCTTACTCTAACAAGCTCTAGTGGAAGATAGTGAGGGGTTTCAAGAGTGTTTCCATGATTTTGGTGATCATTTAGCAAGGATTCGACACCACCAGTAAGAGAAGCACCATTGGAAACATCTCTGTGGCCTTTTTAAAACTATTCTGGAGGAGGGACCCAAACATTTTAACCCCTTCGGTACCATGACGCGTTTCAATACTCATTCTGGTTACTATTTGGTGATTTTGTACAGCTTTATAAACTCATGTGGGGATAAAGATAGTGAAGATTGTGGCCATTAATCTTCTGCCTTCCATAGACCTTTCCTATTGTCAATAAAATGGTCTAATTGTATACAAATCTCAAGGTAAAAATGTGTCCCAGTACTGAAGGGGTTAAGAGGGAAAGAAATAAGTTATAGTGAAGGTTAATAAGAGTTTTTTATAACTAATTATTTTTTCTTAAAACCAGTAATGCCTTGACGAGGATCCAACACTACCAATCAGGGAAAAAAAAAGTGCCCCACTCCTTGAAATCTGTTTAGTGAGGTTTTCAAGGATTGTAGTAGCAGTCTGACAAAGGTTCCACACTCATTCAGAGGAACATACTTATACTTATCTCTGATTTCATGTGAGACCAAACTTTTTAAGAGAGCAATGAACTTTAATTTTTCTTTTTTTATGATTCTCTTAACATTTTAACAAGAAACCTACACAGTTACGAAGAAAAAAAGAAACACACACACACACACACACACACACACACACACACACACACACACACACACACACACACACACACACACACACACATACAGGAAGCCTTATAGTCATCTCCGTGGCCAATGAAAACTGATCCTAATTAGAAACCCAAAGTAGTGAAGAAAAGAGGGAATGGGATGCGAGTCACGTTCTCCTCATCCCCTAACACCACCACCACCACCACCACCACCACCTTGACACCAGCACGTTTACACCGCATCAAGAACACCTTACAACCAATAATGCAGTTGTCAAGCAAGCCCTGATACTCCCCATCTCTCCCCCCCAAACCCTCTCTCTCTCTCTCTCTCTCTCTCTCTCTCTCTCTCTCTCTCTCTCTCTCTCTCTCTCACCGCGTTGTGTAGTGGTTAGCACGCTCGGCTCACAACCGAGAAGGCCCGGATTCGAATCCAGGGAGCTACGAGGCAAATGGGCAAGCCTCTTAATGTGTAGCCTCTGTTCATCTAGCAGTAAATAGGTACGGATGTAACTCGAGGGGTTGTGGCCTCGCTTTCCTGGTGTGTGGAGTGTGATGTGGTCTCAGTCCTACCATCAAGAATACTGCAAGTTGTGTAATTATTCTGTATGTAATTACTGTTATTTTCTATACCACAAAATAGGTCCTAATATAACTAAACCAAAGTTCTTTCAGTTTCAAAACATTAGTGAGAGTTGAACAAAATATATCAGTTACTAATACACATTCCAGGCATTGATGTCTCTTTTAAGCTAACACTTTTTTTTTTCTTTCATTTTCACATTTACACTCATTCATTCACAGTCATCCACCAAACTCTGCTCCGCCCACCAATTCCATCCATGAAGAAAGGAATATCAAATTTAATCTAATATCATTAACACTGCAAACTTGTCTCATTATTCTCCATATAATTAATTCATTTTACTGTTAGTGTTTCACCACAAAATTCGCTTGAGAAGTAAACCGTGTTACAGCAGCTTCAGATGACACAAATGAGTGTGAGGAACAAGAAAACAAAATGTATCAAGCGGTACAAATTCTTAGCGTCAGTTCCTTTTGTGTTTAACTTTCTCAGTACCATGTCGCGTTTTGAAATTCCTTCTGCTTATGTTTTGGTGATTTCATACAGCCTCAGAAACTTATGTGAGGATTAAGATAGTGAAGACTCTGACCAATAATCTTCTGACCTCCATAGACCCTTCCTGATGCAAATAAAATCGTCCAATCGTCCACAAAACTTATGGTAAAAAATGCGTCCCAGTACTGAAGGGGATAAAGACTATCATTCTCAAATTTTGGATAACACTATTAACTACATTCTTTTATGGACCGGCGCCTTCAATGGCTTTTTTTTTTTTTTTTCATCTCATGTACATTTTTTGCTGGGTATTTGTCCTAGCCCAAAGTCCTCTCATACATGAAAAAGACACCTTGTAGCATAGGGAGGTGGTGGCGTAGTGGATAACGTGATGAGCGTGGGATCGGGCAAACGTCCAAGCTTAGGTTCGAATCGCACCACATACCACTTTGAAGCTATGCCATTTGTCGAGTGGTTTAAAGTGACCTACATGTCACCATGATACCCAGGGTGGTGATATGGGCCCTAATATGGGCACCACTATAAATAAAATTGCCTGCGACATTAATGGGTGGAAGCTTAACAGCGTTTCCCACATATACTCAAGTATGCCTACAGGCGCTATAGACCAGAACATCATAAAAATAAATAGATAAATAAATATTGGTGAATACAGTGTTTATCAGATTTATTTTAATTCAAAGCAACCGTGTCATCATTTTCTGAGATCATCTATTCATTTATTCATCTATTTATTTATTCATTTATCTATTTGCTTTATCAAATTGAGAACTCCGAAGCAGGAGGAATTTATGGCCACTCATGCATTGTACCCAACTCATTTAGGTCTCCGGGATCACACACTCACGCGCTGCCTGCTCCTCCTTGTCCAACCTCTCTTCCACTGTAGGCCGCTCCGTTGCCGTGTCGTAAGCGTCTTGTCCCCAGCCACTTCCCTCAAGTCTTACATCACGAGGCTAGTGCAGTGCCGGCCAATGCAATTTATAAACAGGATCTTCCCCTCGTCATTATTATCATCACTACCAGCACCGTCTTCTTATTCTTCTTATTATTATTATTATTATTATCATAATTATTATTATTATCATTATTATTATTATTATTTGTTCAGACATTCAGACAAGCTGGAGGGGGAGGTGTAGAGAATTCCCCTGAAGAAGCATCAGCGAAACTAGTAGGGAATAAACTCACCTCCATACACCTGTGTTTTCTCTACACTTCCCCCATCCATTATTATTATTATTATTATTATTATTATTATTATTATTATTATTATTATTATTATTATTATTATTATCATTATTATTATTATTATCATTATCATTCTTATTCTTATTCTTGTTCTTATTACAATACTCCTGACCTTCTTTCATTGTGACCTTCAACACCTGCCTGAGCGTGACTAGCTTTATTCAGTGTGGTCTTCCTTCAGTATGTACACGGTGTCATTCTTTTTTTCTTTTTCCTTTCTAGAGCGAAGTGTGTTCAGCTTGCGGCGGCGGAGCGGAGGGTCAAGGCAATGGCAAGCCAGCTGGATGGTGTCTTAAGCCAGCTCGGTACCGGGAAATGGAACTTGGTGCACTTCACGGCTCTGGCTTACTGTGAGTTGTGATTGCGGTGGTGGTAATAGTGGTGGTGGTTTTGTTGTTGCCGTAGAAGTAGAAGTAGTAATGGTACAAGTAGTGGTGATAGTAGTAGTAGTAGTAGTAGTAGTAGTAGTAGTAGTAGTAGTAGTAGTAGCAGCAGTAGTAGTAGTAGTAGTAGAGCTTGAAAGTCCTTTCATCTCTTTATAGTCAGCAAATACTGAGTTACATGAAAATTATCCTCACCATCACCATCACTATCACGATCACCATCACCAGCATCACCACCATCAGGAGGACTAAAGGTTTGATTATACGCATGTTGTGTATGTAGATATGTGTATTTTCTGTTTTGTTTACGTGATCATCTAATATGCTTTGTGACTGCTAGATGTGTTTAGTAACATATCGTATCCGTGTGTGTGTGTGTGTGTGTGTGTGTGTGTGTGTGTGTGTGTGTGTGTGTGTGTGTCTGTGTGTCCTGCAGTCTCAGCGTCTCCTCACCCCTGTCCTCAACAGGCGTGTCGCTGCCCTGCTACCACACCCTGGCAGGTCCCTTCCTCGCCCCGAAAGTTGACTACCAGTGCCTGCCCGGCGCCTCAGACCCCTCAGTCCCTCTGGCTTCCCACGTCACCACGCAGTAAGAAACACTCTTTCCCCCCACCATCCTACACACGCACACACACACACACACACATACATAAAACCCGTCTCTTTGGTGGCCTTGAATCTCGGGTCAAGATTATTGCCACCGTGTCGTCTTTTACCTGTGAACGTTGTTTGAATATGTAAAGTCTAATTTTCTGAGAAAGTGTAATGGAAAAAGCTAGAAAATTGTTCATTTCGGATATTAAGTTTATTGAATGCCGGTTTAAGGGTCTGGTTATTGCACTCCTAAAGATGATAAATTCTTGAGCGTTCCTGATGTGTGTTGCGCCGTGTGTGCCGTGTTCCGTTAATCTTCGTGACAGCACATCATACTGAAACAAACAAAAAACAAAAAAAGAAGAGCAAAGTTCTCAAAATAGAGGATAAATAGAATAGATTCAGTAATCCCATTGATCAGGTTATTATTGTCGAGTCAACAGAGAACTTTAAAAAGATGAGATTAGAAGAATTTATGGATGTGGATGATAAAAAGGGCCGCCGTGGTACAGTGGAACGAGTGTAGGTTGGGCTTCCTCACTCGGGGCAATGGTTTCCTAGCGGGTGGGCTTTGAGATAGGAGGTACCACAAAAAGTATCCCCTTTAGCCCAGAAATTCCCGTGAAAAGCCAACATGGTGTAAATGAAAAAAAAAATGGAAATACGAACAGACAGATAGGTAGGCATGCTACGTCCAAGTTCTGATGAGCTTCCCTTATTTCATGATACACAGTTACTTACAGCCACGTGTAGGTCTGATAGATTCTTGTAGCCTCCCTTGATTTTCATGTCCGAATGTCCGTATGTCCACAGACGCAAGGAACTGCATGGGTGTGTGTTCTTATTGCAGGGACTCGTGCAGCTACTATGTGAAGGATCCCTCCAGAGAGGAGCCCCTGGAGCGTCCCTGCAAACGATGGTCCTTCGACAACTCCACCTTCGTCTCCACCGTCACATCAGAGGTGAGGCGGGATGAAGAGAGAAGGAGAAGAGAGCAGAGTGAGTGACGTGGCAGTGTAGCGAGAAAGTGGCGTGAGTGAGTGTTCAGACAAGAGTGTTAGTGTTGGAGAGTTAGCGAGACTAAGAAATAGTCACGGCTTAGCACAGTCATCTTAAAAGTCACAATATAATGTGATATTAATCTTTCTTCGCACAAGAGTTCTTCAGTCACCTAACCTATCACATGATGGTAATGAAATCATTTATCTTAGACACTAAGGAATAAAGTGAAGGCACAAAATCTTAGTAACCTCGACCACTTTTCATAGACTAGAGTTTTCATGGCTTTTTTCACTATAGCGTCTACATAAGCTTTGAAAACACTACCAACGAGGCAACAACACTTAAAAACACGGGGCTTACAAGCAGCTACTCCCCAGACATGCACAGTGTGAGGGGCCACAGTGACGTTAGTTGTATAGACCAGAAGGTATCATGTGCTTGTCTTATTAGCGTTGTGGTGTTGCAGTTCGGGTTGGTGTGCGGGATGGAGTACCTGCGCGCTGCCTACACCAGCATCTACATGTTCGGCGTGATGGTGGGCGCGCCTCTCAACGGACTCCTGGCGGATAAGTGAGTGCCTTATGCCTCGTGGCCCTTGCTGTGCGTATTTACGTATGCGTGGTACTCGCATCAACACAAGCAATTCGTAGTAAGCTGAAGTGTTTCATGAGTAACTTGATGGACATTATCAGGAGTGTTGTACAGTGTCATCGACTTGATTCCTTCTGGTTTATCATGTTAAGCCCTTTCAGTAACTCCGCCCTTGCAGATACGGAAGGAGGCCCACCATCACCATCGGTTCAGTGGTGTACGCGGTGGTGGCCCTGGCATCCTGCTGGCTGCCCTCCCTCGTCTCCGTGCTCATCTCGCGCTTCCTGCTGGGCACGCTGCACGCCACAATCCTCAAAACGGGATACATCCTCGGTATGGCGCGTGAATATGTTGCTTTCTCCTATCCTGCAGGACTGGACCGCTTAAGTCAATGTCAAGCTATAGTGGCAAAGTAACATAATGGTAGTAGTATTAATGGTGCAGCATTGCGTCCCTTATTTCTTCTCTTTGTTGATTTTTGTTGTTTTCTCGCCTCCAGTGTCTTATTTTCTTTTGCCATTGCTCTTTTTCTGTCTTTGATTGTTTTTGGTGAATGTACTTGTCAGCTCCATTTCTGTATCAAACCAAGCAAAGCATACACGCACTGGATAAAAAGTAGTAGAAAAATAAAAAAAGAAAAAAGAAACTCAGCTAATGCCGCGCCATTCGGATACGTGTGTTGCAGCCATGGAAGTGTCGTCGCCAAGGGTGCGGCCTGTGCTGGGTATCTTGCTGTTCCTGCCGTGGGCTCTAGGCACCATGGCGTGGGGCGGTGCGGCGTACCTGTTGAGGAGCTGGCGGTGGCTGCAGCTGTCCGTGTCCCTGCTGTTCCTGTTCTTCCTGCCGGCGCTGCTGTGAGTTGTGTTTTGGCCCATGTTATGAAACACTTCTGATTGCACCTCCACTACTTTTAAAACGCCTTGCATGGTTGAAAGCACTCAGGGT
>NC_059300.1:29602734-29607734 GCF_017591435.1 Portunus trituberculatus
ATACCAACACAAAAAACAGCTTCGTGATGCAGCTGTGTGGAGAAAAGGTAGCGGGCGCTGCAATAAGTGGTGGAGTGCTAAGCAGTTCCAATAATTACTCTTCGGATAACTATGTTATCAACTCTCTTACTCTTGCATTTGTAAAGTAGTGGATGTCAATATTTGACGGTCACTGGGAAAAAAAAAAACTATTCGAGCTGCTATGGAACGTTTATTCAACTCCATGATTCGCTACACACCAGTAATGGGTGACATTTAGTTGCAAGACGCACACAGCAAGTTGGAGTCTTCGTACCACGGTGTGTGTTGGAGAGATACTGTTGGAATGGAGACAAACTTGCTGCATTATAGTAAGTCTCTTCAACAAGTGGGAGGCAGGCATTTCTTCTCGATCTCACCGGTGTAGCAGGGGTTGACAGTGGGACAGGTGACGCTACCGGTGTCCGCCTCACAGTTAACGGTGGCGGGATTGAACACCTGGCCTTCGCCGCAGCAGATCTTCTCCCCCACAGTGGCGCCGCTGTTGCACACATAGAAAGCGTTGCACTCCACGGTGTCCGCCGTGACAATGTCATCGGAGGCGCAGGTTGGTGTTGCAGGCCCGGAGATGCTCGCCTCGCAGGCCAAGGTGTCGGGATTGAAGACTGGTGTAGATTCACTGCAGGACACGATGCCAGTGGACACCACCGAGCCCCCGACAGTGTAGCAACCGTAGTAGCCGGAGCAGCTGGGCAGCAGAGGGAAGATGCCGTCCTGTGGACATAGGAAGGCGCCTTTACCAACAAAACATTGCTCTGGGATCAGTGCTCGCGCTACCATTAAGTCTCGGGGCACTCATGAAGCAGACCAGTGGCCCGCCAGCCCGTGTGTGTCAACACGGCGACAATGAAAGCATTCTGTGGGGAAGGTGAGACTAGCGGCACTCTCACTTCACAACTGAAGGGAGACTCACCTCTGTGCACGTGACGGTGGGCTCGGTGGTGGTGGTGACTTCGGTGGTGGTGACAGTGGAGGTGGTGGGAACAGCTGCGCAAGTGCTGGTGACCGTGTCAAACTCTTCGCCTGGCGCGCAACTGAGAGGGATTTGAAGTGTGGAGGAGAAGCACAGCAGGTAATTCTGTGGGTCATAAGAGTCCACCACGTAGGAGGGGTAGGAGCTGCACTGGCACTGGGTCCTCGATGCGCTGACGAGCATGCAGGAGCCGGTACCACTTGAGCCCTCTTCACACAGCTGCAACACCAAATACTGTCTAATGGCGAGGCTAGTGTGAAGTTTCCTCACTGCTGAGGTCGGACTAAGGAAGTTAGGCACTCTAGTTCTTGATAAACAACAAGCAGCTCACCTCGCCACTCTGGCATGGGAAGGTGCTGGCCACGCTGCCTCCAGAACACAGGGCGAGGGTGGAGCAACTCTCACACTTGAAGCCATCGCCACCCGAACAGTCAACGGCCGCTTCCGTCAGGCTCACTGCTCCACACGCCACCTGCAACGGATAGAGATTGAAGCTAATGGTGACATGAAAACCTGTTCGTTATGGATTATATTCATTCAAAACATCTTTTTTTTTCTGCACGATGTAGGCTTTTCACGGGAATTTATGGGCTAAAGGGGATACTTTAGAGTCTAGACTATAGGAACCTCTTCGTGTTGCTTTACTTGAAGATGAGGTCAAGTGTGATGTGTAGCTAAAGAGAGAGAGTGAGAGAGAGGTGTCTGGTATGTTAATAAGAAAGTCCACTCACCGTGAGGCAGAAGAGGAACTTCAGCAGGTGCATCATTGTGAGTGAGGTGAGGGGGCGCTGCTGCAAGGCAAGTATCCACAAGTGCTGCAGTGATCTGAAAGTGTGACAAGTCTCCAGCAAACAGGGACATCACGAAGTACTAATGTGTCTCTTTAATGTATAATGTGTCTCTTTAAAATAGACTCATTCCAAGCACATTACCATTTCCCGGTAAGAAAATAATATCCATTTTAATTCCTGATGGTTTCCTTCTGTAAATTTAATGATGTCACTGTTTTCCTGTTCATTGTGATTCTAGATTGTTTCCGAGATCCAGAGACCGATACTGTTACTCTGCTACTTACTAAAGGTTTTAACCTCTTATTCCTAAAGGTATTATTGTTAATCTTTTCATTATGATTCGAGATTGTTTTCAGATTCCGAAGAATGATGCACATGTTAGTTCCTTCTATCCTGTGTCCTTAAATGTGAAGTTGTCTCCTCGTTTATTGTGTGAGTGCTTCGAGATTGCTTCCAAGATTTCGATTTGAACCTACGTGCAACACCTGCCTTCCCGTCAGTTGGCTCGCAGAGTGCCCTCGATTACGTTGTCTTTTAATTGTGTAGATCTGTCTTGACGGACTGACTGCTTGTCTCCACGTCCACTGTCTAGTGTTGTCAGGATCGCCGCTTGTTGTTTTGCTGCCAGTTGACTTTCGCCTTGTCTAAGAGCAGGCTTTTTTGTTCTATTATTATTATGTTCTTGGCTTATAGCACTGATGGACAATACTGGTGCATCTACGAGTATCTGAAGACTTAAATGGTTGACCTCTTATGTTTGTGGAGGGAGAGTTGCTTGACCTCTTTCTTGTACTACTGGATGCTCAGTTGGTTGATCTCTTGTATGCGCCGATGCTTAGTGGTCGGCCTCTTCCTATTATTCCAGGAGGCTTAGTCGCTCGACCTCTTTCTTGTATTTGTAGAAGCTTATTTGGTTGTTCTATATATATCTGTGATTGTCCATGCTCAGATTTCTAGAAGCTCGTGCCGCCCTCTAGAGCTTTCCCATGCAGCCACCGTCGAAGATAAGAGTGACAGGGAGCATATGGATGTTCTTTGGCAAGTTTCCTTCAATATTCACACTCAGAGCCCTGATACCACTTTGTTACAACTCTGATCACTAAGCCATCGCCACTAATTCCTAAACCTAGAATGACTACAGTCGAATCTTTTCCTATAAATCCTAAATCTACATAAGCAAAAATTTCAATGTTTCTGAAACACGAAAGTAAATTATGCAAACAATCATTCTGCATCATTCCCGGTGTTTTATGAACCAGAATGAACTACGATATCGCTGAAGATACACAATTATCTTTTATTATTTTTCTTTTTTAGAGCATTTTTGAGAACTCAAAAAAAGAAAAAAATGATGCCCCTGAAAATGTGCCAGAGAGCGATTTGCTTATTTCTTTTCGCAAGATATATAAATCCAAAGCAAATTACAACATTTCTAAAGATATACGACACCATATGATTAAAGCTATGGAAAAATATAATACAGATCGACTAGATTTTAACTCTACTAATATTGTTTTGATAGTCGAGTAGCCATGTACAGCCATGAAGGAAAAATAGACTATTGCAATCTTTAGAGTTCAATTGAAACTGTAATCTTACCACGAAAGTATTTTTCCGAATTGTCACCAGAAATGAACTCAACGTGAATTATCAAAAGAGAAACAACTTTATAATCATAAATCTCTCGGAGGCATGCCTTTGCTAACCGAAATATGGCAACTTTTGGATTGCGACTAAAATGTGATCTCATCGCATCACAATCAAAATTATCGCTGAAAATCGACTCTACATGAATTATAAGAGAGAAACAACAGTCGATCATAAAAATCCGAGAGGAACGAGAATGAGATTACTTTCTACTGCGACTGTACAGATGAGCTGGGAGTGTATACCTGACCGGAGGTAGACGAGAAGGTTTGCCTTACCGCTTACCTGCTAGTGATCAACCGCACACCCGCCATCGTTATATAGACCTCTTCTTGTCGTCCTTGGCGATGAGCACAAATTTGCACATGAGTGAATGGCGTTGTGTGGCGCTTATTAGACCATCCTGCTGAGTGGCACGCCTCTCAATTACACTTGTCACTCACGCGGAAATCTGGCACCCACTGTTTGTCCCGGAGAGCGAGTGAGTGGCAGGTGAACACGGTCCCCGCACCTGTGTAACCTCCTCGCTGTGTCTCGGCCATACGTGCAGGTACAAGGCCTTGATTAACTGATGCACCGTCATTTCATCGCCCTCCGTAACGCTAATTCATGGTGACTCTATAAGGGACCTGATTACCACACGATATTACTCATGTGAAATTATTTATTGTAACATTCCTTTCTCGATTAAAGTTTTTTTTTTTTTATTAACTGATTATGTAATAGTATGAGATTGGGTATATCTTAGTAAGTGAAGTGGAGGCCAAAGCTGAGTGAGTGATGTTGCCTTTTATTAGTGGGACAAGTGTGTTTTATCACACAATATATATATATATATATATATATATATATATATATATATATATATATATATATATATATATATATATATATATATATATATATATATATATATATATATATATATATATATATATATATATATATATATATATATATATATATATATATATATATATATATATATATATATATATATATATATATATATATATATATATATATATATATATATATATATATATTCTTCCTCCTATTGTAGTCTGTTTTATTTTTCTTTTCTTTCTATTTATTTATCCATTCCTTTCCGCTTCGGGGATATCACAGTCATATGACTCATATCATGCTTGATGTTCTTGTACTCAAATATTCTTATTCTTATTCTTACTATTATTATTATTATTATTATTATTATTATTATTATTATTATTATTATTATTATTATTATTATTATTATTATTATTATTATTATTACTATTATCATTATTATTATTATTATTATTACTATTATTGTTATTATCATTATTATTATCATTATTATTATTATTATTATTATTATTATTATTATTATTATTATTATTATTATTATTATTATTATTATTATCATTATTATCATTATTATTATTATTATCATCATCATCATCATCGTTACCGTTATAGTTGGTAATTACCATTGTTACAATTATTGTGATTATTATCGTTATTGTTGCTATAATCATTATTATCTCCCACCTGCTCCTTCTCTTTTC